>NW_017167275.1:16087-71772 GCF_001652005.2 Ceratina calcarata | reverse complement strand
CTCTCGCTCGCTCGCTCGCTCGCTCGCTCGCTCGTTTCGCCTCTTTTCATTACTGTGTTGTAGCCACCACCTTGACCCCGAACTCCGAACACGGCTATATACCTACCTACTATTTCTTAGGACGACGGATACACGTACGCGATGAAACCGTCAAGACCTTCGGTTTCTCGCAGTTCACACCAAAATCGACACCTCCATCCCTTTCGATAGATGACTTTACCTAATTGGGAGCAATTCGAGTTGCATGCCGGCAGAAGGCAGGAACTCGACTTATCATTCGCACAGAGGATCTATTAACTCTATGATCATTCGACGACCTGACGGGATTGACGTATGTGTACCTATATACATACATAAATACATATGTGTAGGTATATATATATATATATATATAATAATGTAGTAGATTCGAGTAGACACGACGTCTAAACTAGAGATACATCATTATGTATAACTCGTACGAGTAATTCCGCTCTTCAGTTCAATGATGAAAGAATTACATTCTAAAATTTTGGATATGGGGTATCGAGTGATTGCGACAACAGTATTTAAATCGTGGATTATCAATTACGACTCGAACGTCCGAAATCTTGAAAACACCGGACGATGATTGAAAGATCAAAAAAGATGCCCGTTCACATGATTCACATTCGACAGGACATGGGCGTCCTTAGGTGCGTGTTGCGTCGCCGCGAATCCCTTCCAGTTCGAGTGAGCTGGGCTAGACGTATCGCGGGGGAGGCGTACATAGGCTCGCTCGGCCATGCGCATGCATCGCGCCGCGTAACAGTTGAAATACGAAAAAGCGAACAGTCGCCATCCGAAGTTGATCATGTAGATATTCGAAAAACGTCCGATCGCAAGGTGATCACGTCGTGCTGCGTGCATGCACAAAGTGGAAGAAGTGGAAGAGGAAGAGGAATCGGAATCGGAATCGGAAAGGATAACGAAACGACGCGACGGTGTGGTTCGCGAGATGAGACGACCCCTTTGAACCCTGTGAACTGCAGTGACTGCGTTTCTCGAGCCGTGAGTACTTTACCTCTCGGTGGAACGGTCACGATAACCGATTACGCGTACGAAACAAGTCCCGCGGAAACTTGTCCCAAAGAGAAACGAGCCCGTCCGAAGAATCGTTCGATGAAAGATCCTCGGTGAATCGTTTCCCCGTGAACGTTCGCGTAGGCTGATTCGCCTCCGGTCCCAGGTAGGATGATCGGGCCATCTTCCGGCACCGGGGGCGACGGCGGTGGCGGTATCTCGGCGGCGAACGAACCGTCGTCGGATGACCGCACCGGAAGGAAACGGATCTTCGAAGAGCTAGAGGACATCGACGGTTTCTGCGAGGAGATACAGAACGATCGCAAACGGTTTCCGCGATATCGAGAGATCGTCGAGGTCGCCGATCCATTGGAAGCGATCGCTTCGAGTCGAGCGGTGACGAGCAGCGACGATACCACCGCCGGTGTTGGCCTATTCTCGCCGTTATCCGGCCAGGAAGCCGTGGCGATGGAAGAGGTGTGTCCGGTGGCGAGGCTGGAGGTTCTACTTGTCGACGGAACCAACTGCACTTGGACCACCGTCTCTGAGCTCGAGTCTCCGGAGAACGTTGCAGAGATCGCGGCTTCGCCCGCCACCCCGTCGTCCTCTTCGTCGTCGTCGTTGTCGTCGTCGTTGTCGTCGTCGTCGTCGTCGTCGTCGTCGTCGTCGTTGGAACACGGCCAGCAACAACGACGGCAACGTGCGATACGGGAGATGCGAGTCGATGAAACGGACTACGTGATTCACGGTTCGGATTACTGGCAAGCGCCGTTGATCGCCGTTTCCGAGCGTGAACAGAGCAGATCCAACGTGTCGTCGTCGTCGTCACCCACCGATCGTCAGCAACAACAGTTTCTACGACAACAACAACAACAACAACAACAACAACAACAACAAAAGCAACAGTTCGACGACCAAGAGACCGGAAATCTTTCTTGGCTGTTGGATTTCAAGCTGGACCCTTTCATCGAGGTCTCCGACGACAATTCGTCGGTCGTCGTCGCCGCGCCTTTTTCCAGAGACGCTCACAGCGGTGCGTATCGTCGGTGTCACTCGTAACTTACAGCCTTACAACAAGCTCATGGAAACGTTCGCTTTTCTCGCATACAGGGACGAAAACCAGGATAAACGGACGTGCTTACGGATCTGGCTACGCGAACGACACCCGAAGAAGTTACGGCGAGAATAATTCGTCGTCTCTGCAAGAATCGTCGGCGTCGTCCTCGTCGTCGTCATCTTCATCGTCGACGTCGTCGTTGTCCTCGTCGTTGTTGTCGTCGTCGTCGAACCAGTGCAGCTACGCCAGTCTCGATAATCGAAATTTTACGTCCTCCCGGTGTAACGGACCGAAGAAGCCTCCCTTCACGTACACGGAACTGATCGAGCACGCTCTCAGAGAGAAGGGGGAGCTGACGGTGTCCGCTATTTATCAATGGATCTCGTGAGTATCGTCGAAAAAAAGAAATGAAAGATGAAACGATAGTTAGAGGTACGTATCGTTGGGAGGACGATTCGCCTCGTCTTGTATCTCCGATATCTATCCGAATAGTTCTCAACGTTCGCTATGTCTATATAGCGTGGTGTTTCGGCGAGCTTGCGATCGAACAGGTGAAAACGCGGAGTCGGTAAATTACGCGCATTCGTGTCGGGGACGGGACCGTCGGGGTTGAGAGGACGGGAGAGGGTTGCGACGGAGTCGAGAAGCTAGTACCAGCTGGTACCATCGCACCGTAGCGAGGGCAGCGGTGCCAAGGGGTACCATCGTAATTGTAACGACGCGACCCTTCGCGCTGACGAATCGCGCCCCGCGTCGATGCTGGCCGACTAATCGTACGAATTTCGACTGTTCCATATTTCCTCGAACGTACTAAATACGTGCAACTGCTTGCTTCGCGTGTCGTTGAGAGCTACTCGGTCGACTCTGCGACCGGCGAACGCGTTTTTTCGGCGTCCCCAGATGCGACGCTGTCTTTCGTCTCGTTCGATCGTATCGGTCGATACTGTACGTCGCTGACGGGTCTCTACTTTCGCCCTCTCCTAAAACCGGGAAAACGATTAGAGCCACGCGTTGGCGTGTAACGCGCCGCGATATCGCCGCGGCCAGGTGAACAAACGTGTACCGACGCCTGGCTGACGTACGCGCGGTACTAGCTTCGATCGTCTCACCCCTGGAACTTAATACCCCTGGACGAATAATTCTCGGTGTTTATCGGCTCGAAAACGAATTTCAGAGAACATTTTCCCTACTACAAGAGCAACGACGATCGTTGGAAGAATTCCGTTCGGCACAATCTCTCGATAAACCCTCACTTCAGGAAGGGGTCGAAAGCGCCGCACGGAGCTGGTCATCTGTGGGCGATCGCGAATCGTTCGATGGACTCCAGGCCCAGGCAAATCATCGATCCAACCAGCAATGCCTTTAATAATTCGTCTATGAAACAAGCTGGCAAAACGAATGCCGTGCCGGAAATCGAGAACTCGAGGAAATGTAGCAGGTGACCCACCCATGATCTCCGTTCCGTTCGTCTCGTCAACTGCTGCGTAGCCCAGTGTGATCCGTCGCGGTTTATTCGACCCGCAATTTATCGATGTGTACGTTTTGCAGCGAGATCAGTCCGATAGACGAATTGGAAGCGGCAACTGCGAGCATAACGACCCAGCAACCGTCCACGGAAGACGAAGCCGAAGGCATGGTGAACTCGGTAACGTTGGAGCATTGCGCCGAAGAAATTCTTAGCGGTATCAAGAAAGAAGTGGAAGTGCAGTATCTTGTTCCAATGATGGTGTCGGAGACCACCGAACACGACTCGTCCCAGGCTGCCGCTACCGCAGCCGCCGTCGCTGCCGCCGCCGCGGCCGCTGCCGCCGCCGCTGCTCAGCGGACGCACGAAATCCATTATCCCGTTGTCAAAGAGAGCGGTAACGAAATTCTCGTTGCGAACGATCGTTTCAATCGGATCGTTCGTGTCTCGTAAAATCGTTCGTGCATTCTGTTCGGCGACATAATTCGACGTATCGTTTCGCGCAGATTTCCTAAATCCGGTATCGAAGGAAGTGGTCGCGGAGGAGTGTGGACTCATCAGCGAAGGCTATCTGGTCACGGACCTGAATCCGACGACTACCTTCGGCATGAACATGATCGAACCTGAAATCATCGTGCCCGAAAATCTATTTGGGGAGGAACTGAGTTTTCAATTTTACGAACTGTCGTCTCCGTCGCAGATTCAGTCTGCCTGACACACGGAGAAGAACAGGCTGCTTCGATTGATCGTAATCGACGAGGCGCGGCTGCAGGATATTCAAGATTCCGATCGCGCGAACATCGCGGAAGAGGTTCGCGTCGATGTTATCGATGAAAGCGAATTCAAAGAGTCGATGACGGCCGAAAGCTGATTTCTTCTTCTCACTACTACTACTAGTACTACTATTATTTATACTATCATCATTACTACTGCTACACTGCTACGACTAATATTACTACTACTGCTACTACTACTACTACTACTTTTTTCTGATGCATCAACGAAATTTATATACGCTGGCGATCGCCGGCCAAAATAAAGATGGTCCAGAAATTTCCTTCTCGCGAATCGTCATCGATCCTCGCATCAGCGAATCTGAATACCGTTGACTCGTGTCCGTACCCCGTCGAATCATTTAATACTATGCCTTAGTATAGTTTTCTTTCAGCCCTTGCAGAGTGTAGTGTGCAACGTTTTTTTGTATTTTACAAAAGAAAATACAATATTTACTAAGACGTATGTACGTCGTCGTTGTTATTTGTGAACAGAAAGGAAACGAAGAAAGGAAAATTATCAGATTCAACGTACGATGTATAAGTGTAAATCGTTTCTCCATTTCATCTATTGACTTTATGACCATTTTACGAGGCAACGCGCGTTCTCTTTGTACCGCGTCCTATTCCTTTTTAGCCTCTGCCTCGTTTCCTTCCGGTTCTTCGGTATTCTGTTGTTCGTGTTGCTTTACAGTCAATCGTTCGATCAATTTCTTCTCCCTTTCCAACAACTTTGCCTTTTTAGCTTCCTTCTTTTTCTTCTTCTCCTCTTTCTCGGCCAGGGATAACGCCTCGGCCAGTTTCTCCTTGCCCAGGATACCTTCCCCGATCAACTGGCGCCTGATCTCCTCGATCTTCCGTTCCTTTCTTAATTTAGCTTCCAATTCTTGCTCTTGTTTCTTAGCGATTCTAGCTTGCACATCGTTTATCAGTTGTTCCATATTGGCCATTTTGGCAGCTATGTGTTCTTGCCTGCGGACAAAAAGATTTATGCATACACGCGGCGCCGGTAGTGGTGGTGGTGGTGATCGTGGTGGTGGTGATGTTGGTCAGATGGTAGGAAAGAAAGGAAATTAGAATTTCGTAGCACGTACCTTGCCATCGTAGCCTCTTCCTCTTTTTTCTTCTGCTCCATGATCGTTTCGAATCTATCTTGAATCGACCGAGGATATTTGAAGTTTTCATACTCCTTCGCTTCTTCGACTTCCTGAGGAGTGGGCCAGGCGAGTCCCGCGGGTACTCCCAATGCTTTCATTCCGTATCTACCCAGTATTCGTTTCTTATACTTGACGGTATCGTGATACCATTCTATGGATTCATCGTAAGGTCTCTGTTCGAGCAGCACGTTTCTGTGGGCGGTCGAGAGTCTCGACTTGTTTCTTTTCCTGTTTAGTTCCGCCGGATCCGCTTCCTCTTCAACGTAGAGCGGTTCTTCATCGGCGGACTCGAGGACTTTGTCGGCTGCAGTTATTTTCGCACAGTACCACCTCGCGCCGATACTTTGAAATCGTGAACGTAAGTGTACGTTGAAAAGCAATACTTTCACAGACATTTTTCGACAAACTTTCTTTTTACTGTCGCTTTACAGGCTCGCGCCTGATACGTAACGCGGAATACCGACGATTAATTATCGGTACGTCGTCGGCTACGACTACTACATAAAAAAAGTGAACCACGAAACTACAAACAGGTTAGGTTAATATACTGTCGCTCAGTCGGATACGTTTCGATAGTAGATCAGATTGTACGTCGCATCGTTCCATTCGTTCAAACTGTTCAAAGTAGACGAAAACGTGTTTCTTCCACGATTACTTCTCCGGTCGTTCTCTACGCAAAACAACACATCTCTCGATTACGTTAGGTTAGGTTACCTAACCACGATCGACTACGAACAAGAGCTGGACTAGTTTGGTGTACGTACACAGTGGTGAATGGTACACAGAGAGAGGAATAGGAAGAGAAGGACGACGAAGACGACGAGAAAGTGGAAATATGGGTCGGCTAGCACAGGTACGCAGCGCTTATAGACGACGAAACACCATGTTCCACTAGGGTTCTCTTTTAAAATACGTTTGATCGCATAAAACAAAGATAGAATGAAAATTGAAATTGATAGGTTGCCGATGAACAATCATCCGACAAATGCAAAACGTTCGTATTCATGGGAGAAGGTTACACCTTGGGCAATTCTTTGGTAGCCGTTATTTCGCAAAAGTAAGTGTGTGTACATCAGTGATGAACCAACGAGCGAACGTTAATTGTAATAAGATCGACGGCGGCACACGCCTCGTTTCTCGTTTCAGTCCCGACGTAGAATTTTGCGCCTGTTTTATCAATCATCCGGCAGAAGGAAACATCTACTTGAGGATTCAAGCGAAGGAGGGAAACGCGATAGATGTATTAAGGAGAGGATTGGAAGAGTTCGAGAAAATTTGCGATCACACTTTAGAAAGCTTCGACGAGGCTTACAAAACGGCTCGATCGTCGGGCGTATGAAGATATAGTCGCATCGAGACGTTTCACGACCAATATTTCCAAACATGAGTGACCAAATAGATGACACAGTCAGGCCTGGTTCATCATTAGGGGAATTGTGAGAGCTGGAAGTAAGATGAAGCGGTATGATGAAGTCAACGATCGGTAAACATCGAAGAGATGAAAAATAATGAAATAGAACAGATTTAGCACGGAAGTTTTATTGATTTAAACAACCTCTGCGGGTCTCTGTCCTCCCACGACTCTGTGATTCTTAGACAAGTAGTCTGCGAATTCTTGATACGGGGCTTTTCTCAACGCCTGATCGTGCCAGAGATCCGGCGTCAAATACGCGTAAGTCTTTGCGATGGCCGCGTACGTTGCTTTGGCGAAGTTGCCAAGAGTACAAGTGGATCCTCTGGCGGAGGTGTAACAATCCTCGATGCCAGCCATCTGCAGCAGTTTCTTGGGTACGGGCGCGGACACGATACCGGTACCTCTAGGCGCCGGGATCAATCGCACCTGAACAGAGCCGCACTTGCCGGTCACCTTGCAGGGTACCGTGTGAGGATCCCCGATCTTGTTTCCCCAGTAACCACGGCGCACAGGTACGACCGAAAGTTTAGCCAAGATGATGGCACCGCGAATAGCAGTGGCTACTTCCTTCGAGCACTTGACTCCTAAACCGATGTGCCCCTTGTAGTCTCCAATAGCCACGAAAGCCTGTGTGTGTGAAACGAACAAATAAGAAGTAAAGAAGAATCGCGTACATTAAACAATGAAATCGCGATGCCTCGTCTCGCGCGCGTACCTTGAAACGTGTACGTTGACCGGCTCTGGTCTGTTTCTGCACGGGCATAATCTTCAGGACTTCGTCCTTTAGTTCGGGTCCCAGGAACTTGTCGATGATCTCGTATTCCTTGATCGGCAACGAGAAAAGATAGATGTGCTCGAGCGACTCGATCCTACCATCTCTGACGAGGCGACCCAATTTGGTCACTGGGATCCATTCTTTGCTGTCCTCTTTGCCGCGTCCGCGACCACGGCCACGTCCTCTGCCACCGCGGCCCCTACCCCTCGGTCCGCCACGGTCACCGCCACCGCGAGACCCGAATCCTCCACGAAAACCTCCACGCGCGGCTGGAGCAGTGTCCGCCATTCTGTTACACAGTTTAATTGAAACAATGAGATGAATCCTGACCAGCGTACGAATAGTCAGCCACCTTTATAAGTATTTATATTTCATACAGTCTCAGTTTATTAAAAATATACAAATTTCGAATGGAACGTTTGTTGCGAGACGACAACAGAAAGATCGATTGGCAGTCGCCACAACACGTGGTGCGATCGCGAGATTTATTTTAAATCGGCCAACTGTCATCCCATCGCTTTCCGAACTTTGTGAAAATCGTGTATCTTTCAGAATCGTCGATTCATCGTCGAACGCACGTTCCTATCGAGGTTTCCCGACAGAAATTTTGGAAAAAATATTGGATGCCACTTACGTTACTTCTTTCTTCTGATCACGGTTACGGAAGAAGAAGGATCGTTGCTAGTGAATAAACAAGAGTGCTCACACGTCCAGCGTTTCGTGTTTCCCGTACAAGTGCTGCACCACGCGGTCAATTATGCAGAAAGAAGAAACTACACGAAATACGAATGGTCATCTATATATACACGTATGTACAGAGCGAAGTTATTTGCGATTGTTCAACTTTTCGTACACGGCGTACGGTCCACGTCGACGCGTACGCGCGATTCACGAAATGTCTCGATCGGTCGATGAACAAGGTAAAGGGAGGCGTGATTGAAATGAGAGGAGCAAAGTGTACTGTAGACGTCATTATTTTCTCCTTAAGATAAATAGTAACGGGAAATTGGTGGTGACAGAACCGGTAGTAGGATGACACCCCACCCGGTGGATCGGAAAATCTCATGTCGAGTCTGAATCAATCTCCATCCGAGGAGGCCGTTTTATCTGCGCGGGGTTATAAATTCCTGAAAAAGCTGGGCGAAGGTGCTTACGCGAAGGTTAATCGATCATACAATATACGTGTAAATCGTTGGCGTACGAGTAGCGAGAAGTATCGTACTACATACTACTATAGTGAGAAAGCGATATGTGTGCCTGAGGCGCGGGATACGATACACCGTACGGGTGAAGAAAACAAAGAAAAATGGGGTCGGAGGCGGTAAAACGATGGATTCTTCCTTCCTCGCGGTTTTAGGTATATCTGGCGGAATATAAACCGGAATCCGATCCGGACAAGAACAGTACTCTGGCGTGCAAAGTGATAGACACCGGAGAGGCGCCCAAAGATTTCGTCAAGAAATTTCTTCCCCGGGAACTGGACATACTGGTGAAATTGAATCACCCGCACGTGGTGCACGTGCACAGCATATTCCAGAGACGCGCGAAATATTTTATCTTTATGCGGTACGCCGAGAACGGCGATCTCCTCGAGTTCATTTTGAAGAACGGTGCAGTGGGAGAGAGTCAAGCGCGCATATGGTTCAGACAACTTTCGCTTGGTATAAGATTTCCTCCTCTCTATGGCCTATGCGTGTGTGTAACCCGGCTCCGGCCTAGGTGTACGACCTACCTACGGCGCCTACGCATACGCGTTACTTACGTAATTTACGTACGATTCGTTGCACGCACGCAACGATGCAGTATAATATAGTAGTAGTGGTAGTAGGTAGGTAGTATATCGCGGCGGGGGCGGCGGTAGAGCGCAAGAGATTATTGAACGCGAGAATAAGGAATAACGGCGATCTTCATCAGGTCTTCAATACTTGCACGAGATGGAGATAGCTCACAGAGACATGAAATGCGAGAACGTTCTTTTAACTTCGAATCTTAATGTGAAACTCGCCGACTTTGGATTCGCTCGTTACGTGGTAGACAATCGCGGTAAACGCGTTCTCAGCGATACCTACTGCGGTTCCCTGTCGTACGCCGCACCGGAGATCCTTCGCGCCTCCCCGTACAATCCGAAGATCGCCGATCTCTGGTCTCTCGGCGTTATCCTCTACATACTCCTGAACAAGTCGATGCCGTTCGACGACACCGACATCAAACGCCTCTACGAACAACAGACGAATCGGAAATGGAAATTTCGTAGCAAGATCGCGGAAGCGCTCAGCGATCAAGTCAAGAAAGTGGTGACTCGCCTCCTGGAACCCGACGTCTCGAAACGTTGGAAACTGGATCAGGTGGTGAACTGCGAGTGGATCGCGATGGATCCGCGGCTTCTGGTTCTCACGCCCGCCGAACAAGCTGCTCTGAATCACGCGACGCAGGAGAAGAAGAAAATGGAGGAGAAGATCTCCGCGAAAGATCCCGTCAGTCTCATCCTGAATTTTTTTCACCGTTGTTTTTATCAACCCTATATAATACCGTCGCATTCTCCCTTCTTCTCGAACGTCTTTAGAAACTGTTCAAAGTGGAAGAGAAGAAGAAAGTGACCGTCGAGGGAGACAAGAAGAAGGGGATCGAAGAGGTCACCGTGATCAAGAAAGCCGCCAGAGTTCGTGTCTCACTTTTTCTTTTATTTCCTTCGATCGTTCTTCTCTCTCTCGCACGAACGAACGTATCTACTACACAATTCGTTTCGCTCTTTCGTTCCAGATAGCCATATCTTCCGTCGCGGCTGGAACGGGCGCGATCAGGCGTTAAGCCGACGAACATCGTAGCAGTCACGCGTAACGTCTTCGCGTCTTCGCGACGTATCGAGAGAGGGAGAGAGAAGTCATCGGCTTCCGGTCTCGTAAGGCGTCACTTAAGAAAAAGTTGAGATCTCGCATAACTCGAACAATTTTTTTTCATATTTCTCTTTTTTTCTTCATTTCTTCATTTCTCTTCTGACTCCGTGTTTCTCGTCGTTCGTAACTTTGTGCGTGTAAATCCGTTTACGCTCCACTCGCGATTTCGCTCCCCGATGCACAGGTACGATATGAATACATCGTAACGCGTAATTGTATGAACGCGCGTACAGGAAGATCGACTTGGTCGAAACGAAATTAATTGGCCGTCGTAGCGTATCGTGCCTTCATCACGGTCGTACGATTCCCAGGCGAGATGGATTTTAGGTAATAATCGAACCTCGAGACGCGGATGATCTCTATTCTTTCTTCGAAAGGAATTCGAACGATATTTCGAGGCGACGCGAGTCCTCCCAAATTCCACAGACCGTCCGACGACACCAATAGCAGCTGGCCGTTCGGTGATCTGCTCGTCGCGAACGCGTCCGAGCCTGGTAGAACGTAGCTATCCAACACCACCCTCCGGTAGGGTCGATACCGCAGGATCAGCGTGTGCGAACTCAGTCTGAGAACGATCCAGAGGGAATGGCGCGTCTCTTCCAGGAAAGCATCCATTATTCTCGATATGTGCAAGTCTGCGAATTTTCGATTTGTCTTTTTTTTTTTTTACACTTTTTTTATATTCTTTCTTCTCTCGGTGTATCGATCGATCGATTTCCGTCAAATAAAACGTGAACGCGAGACGACGTAGTACGAGTACTTACCTAGGATGGGTACTCTCGAATGGATTGGCGGACCGCCGTCCGCCGACGAGAATATAGAAACTGAATTCTGTTTCACGAGAACGATGAATTCCTCCCCGTTTACAACGCTCGATCTCAGTAGCACAAAGTCGTCGCTGGTTCGAAAACCGAAATCCGTTATCGGTTTGCAGCGCGTAGAAAAGTGGGTAGCTTCGCCGCATCGTATCCCTTCGAGGGTAGTAGGCAGTCCGGAAACGTTGAGAGTCGCTGCATCCTTTACGATCTCTAATTTGCTCAGATACATTGCCCTGTCTACGAGAGGAAACGTTGACAACGTGAACGAAAAAAGTCGGACAGTGAAACTAAATTGTCCGTCAAGTAAATGGAAAGATATCGGCGGCGGCCTAATGCGCGCGTATGCGTCTAAAGTATGAGAGAACGAGAAAGAAATACGTACTGGCGAAGGCTGCGACAATCGTTTCCGCTGTGAGATACAACTTTTCGATCGCGTGAACGATCGGTGAAGCTTGGTTCGTATAACTCGCGTACAAGTTGCTCGTTTCCGCGTTCGCGTAACGGCCGTTGATCGTGAGGCCTCCGTTGACGATGCTCAGGCCATTTCGGAACTCGATACTCGTCTTTATTCTTCGAAGACGACGCTCGTGGTGGTGGTGGTGGTGGTGGTCGTCGTCGTCGTCGTCGTCGTCGTCTTCGAAGCCGCCCTTCTTTAACTGACGATTCGTCAGTTCGGTCAGGTTCACCTCGTTGACCAAACCGTTGGCGATGAGCTCGGAAGCATCGAGGAAACCGCGAATCTCTTTTCGACCGTAAATCGTTTGATTCGCGGATTTTGACAGTAACGAGTCGTCGACGCTGATAATGCCCGCCGTCGTAACGGTTACACCGGCGTCGAAACAAGCGGAGCCTTTGAATGTTTTGCTCCCCTCGATCAGCGTCGACACTCGTTTCGTTCCGGTGGGCAAGGCGTTCGCGAACCATTCTTGCAAGTTGTATCCGTGAAAATTTTCCGCGGTCACGGTCAACACCGTTTTCTTTCCGCTGAACGCGTTCTCTTGCGAATCGTATCTCGCAACATCGTTCCCGAGATCGAGATCGTTTATCGCGTTTCCCGCCACGTACAATGCTTCCGTCACGTTTATCTCATCGAACGTCCACTTCGCCCACACTTCTCGATCGACGTTCTTCAACAGTGAATTCTCGAACTCGTCGCCGAAATCCGTCGACGAACATTTCATCGTCGAATCGTTCGAAGCCGCGACGACGGTTCGAGCTCGGACATGTTTTAGGAACGCGCCGACCCGTATCTCCTGCGATCTCGTTCTGCTGAAAACGCGTCTCGATACGTTTTTCCACGTTTCCGGATCATATACCGTACTCGCTGGCGACCCGGGTGCGGCGAACGCGTTTCCCAATCTGACCGCGTCTCGAAAATGTAACCGGGCACCGCGAAACACCACCGCGCCGTCGTCCGTCGTCAACCAAATCCTTCCGAACTGACGTTCGTCGAGTAGGACATCGTTCGTGGTTTTTATTCGCGGCTCGCGCGAGAACCGCGCGGATCCCTGGACGATCGCCTTGATCGGTGACCGATTCGACGGCGTAATTTGGAAAGATCGCTGCGGCGCGTTTATCGCATTAGTTTCGACGTGTCCGAGAACGTTCTTCCTACCGAGACGATGTCGAGCGTCGGTATTGGTGCTGGTGGTGGTAACGATATCGTTCGTGTATGACGATCGACGAAACACATGTACGCACCCGGCGTTGAAACCATCGCGAAACTTTACGTTCGCCAACGATATCATTTGTTCAATTTTGATAGCGTTCACCGAGAAATCGTTCAAGTCGATCTCGTTCACGATGCGAACGCTGCCGTTCTTCTCGGACATCGTCCTCCTTGCCCTTATCGTTCCGGCGGTCAGTTCGACGTTAAGCCGAACGGGTGAGAGAAGCGAATTTCCCGTTAATTCCATCGCGTCGAACGACGATGCGTCGACAAGCAACGAGTCACGATCGAACCATAAGTTTCCGAGCTCCTTCGTTTCCTGGATCATACCGTCGACACGCGTCGCGAGCACGTTCGTCGCGGTAACGTTGCGACGTCGTTCTGAGCCTGGAAAGACGAAATTAAAAGACGAGACCGAATGTCTCTCGTCCAATCTCCCAAACGCGCGGGTACCGGTTACGTTGTTCACGGTGCCGTTCGTTATCGCCAACATAGTCTCGATCTCCGGGGCGATTACATAGTTGCCGCAGAGGTTTGCGCGAATCTTAGGAAAGTAGCGTGAGAACTTGCTGATCTCCACGTCCCGCGGAAAGTGCTTTTTGCCCGATACAGTTCCGATCGCAGCAGAGTTTCGTGAGGAGTTCCGGGCCACCCATGGCCCGCCGCGGCCGCCGACGACGACGACGTTGCTCCATTTCGTCTTTTTGCTCGAGAAAATCAAGGAGACCGGAACACGATCGTCCCGCAAAGATATCGCGTTCTCGAAGACTGTCTCGACCGATCCCCCCGATTTCTCGTCGATCAATCTCGCGACAGCTAAATTTTCGATTTTGACGTTTTCCGTAGTGAAATTATCGTTGAGCAACATGGATTCGTCGACGACTATTACAGGTCGCAGCCGTCTCGTTCCATGACCGATCGGTTTTCCGTTCAACCTGATACGATCCACCGTCACTTGATCGGTTTCGATGGAACCGGTGATCGTCGAGGAACTACCATTTAACGGCAATAAAAGTCCGTAGGCCGTAGTCAATTTCAAACGTTTCGCTTCCGCGTGTTTCACTATCAATCGTTGGCTCGTAAAGTTCACGGCGATGTTCAGCGGTGCGTAGACGTCCGTGGCATTCAGATTGGCGAACACGTGCTCCCCTTAAACGAGAATAGAGGTCTGTACGTTTGTATACGCTGTGCTCGACGACGCGCGACTTACCGGAAACTCTCTGATCGCCGACCACTTTGAAGGCGCGATCCTGCAGATCGTTCAAGAGCACTCCGTTGATCGATCCGCGAACGTTCACGTCATCCATCATCGGAAGGCTCATGAACGGGCATTTCCATTCTTTCACTTCTCCGACGTTTAATAGTCGATGGTAATTCGACGACGTTTTCGTTCTCGATTTGGACATTTTCCCAATTCCACGCAGATTCTCTCCGTACAATCGATTCGCGTTGCAATTGCTTTCGCATTTCGCTCGAATCTTTTGCGCGCGTACCGAATCGATCGTCAGAGTCCCCCTCGGCGAATGATCTGATCGCTGTTCGAATTTCGAGATCAGCTTTTCGTACTCTCTCGAAACGTTCACCAATTTCTGCGAGTCGTCCACCTAGATCGACGGCGGCGAGAGATGTGAAAGATGAAAAAAATTGGCGACAGTGCTCGGTGCACGGTGAGATTAAGTGGTATATATACGTACGTTTGTAGCGCGTAATCGACCGATGCGACCTTTCGAAATTCGTACGGGTTGCCGCGTGTTTCCAATTACTATCGTTCTTCGAGCTCTGGTGTTCGCCTCGACGATCCATCGTTTCGCTTCGTCTCGAAAGTTCTCGTACGAGTTCCTTCGGACCCATACCGGTCGTTTCAACGTCCACTGTCCATTATCTCCCGACTCGGTCAACAGCAACAATTCGTTTCCGTGCAGGTCGTATACCGGCCGAAACTGATCGACCGCGAGTGTTGACGAATTAGACCGTACGAATCTCCAGCCGTCGTACTGATAAGCCACTGTCATCGCGGCTTCGCGTATGCCAAACAGCAGTACTGTTTTCCGCGGGATCGAAACGATCGGTACGATAAACCGAACGTATAGCGGAATTCGTTGAAACGGCACGAATCGATCGTGCGTCTGCTTGTAAACGATACTTGAGGATTCTGTGGACAAGCAGAGAAAACGATCCGCGAAGCGGCCGTGTTTAAATTGAAATTCGAAGAAAGACGCGTCCCGGCTCGATGGCAATCGTTGAATTAACAGAAACTGGTTCGACTCGAGGAAGTGCCTGAAGATCAGAGTGGCGGCAGAGTCGGCGGTGATCACCGCCAAGTGCATCGAGCCCCTGCTTCGAAAAGGAATCAATTTCTTGGCTCCTTGACCGATCACCTGAGTCGGGTCGAAGTACTTGCCGAGCCACGTGTAAACGGAGACGTTGCTGCGAGTAGCGATGCCCAGGTATAACTGATTCATACCTATACCGTTCCAAATCGCCAAATCGGTCGTCGAGTTCAATTCGAGATCCTGATCGCTCGCACGTAGAGCGTAATCATCGTCGTCGGCATCGTTCGGTACTTTGGTGAAGTTCAACACGAGAACGGATCCGTTTCGATGTTCAATTATCAGGAGGGCACCGCAGGCGCAACCGTTTACGACGAACCGCGTTCCGTTCGTCACGGGGTAACTGGCCACTTCTGCGTTTAAACTTTCCTCCTACAAAATAAAAATTCAATTGCATTCGATCGTTCGTCATCACCTGATCCTCGGGCGAACGAGATGCGATAACTTTACGTTCATCGTTATCCGGTGCACGGATACTTTGCGATCGTCCAATACAGCGGCGAACCAGACCGCGTCCTCGTGTCCAAGAGAAAACAGTTCCATGTCCCGCATTCCATCGTGATCGAATCTGGCAATGTCAACGAATCCATCGAGCACGTTGATTCCTGCTTTGAAAACGAATGAAACGAAAATGATATTCGCCCGTTGCGGACCGATCGTGCTCTCGACCGAAGTCCGGACGACGAATCCTACTGAATCCTAGGCCGATATATTTGACGACGCATTTACCTGCGTTCGACGACGTCGATTGTCTTCTGCGTCGATTAGAAACAATGTTGGACGCCTTTCGAACGTATTCCGTGATCTCTCGATCGATCTTCGCGAGCTCATCTTCGTTCAACGAACTTTTCGAACCTGCTGCAGAAAGTTTTACGAAAACCCGAATAAAATACGAACGCTTACTATTCGATTTTGCATTACTATCATCATCGTCGTCGTCGTCGTCGTCGTCGTCGTCGTCGTCGTCGTCGTCGTCGTCGTCGTCGTCATCGTCGTCGTCTCTCTGTCGCCTCTGTTTATGTTTCTCACCGTAGTTCGATTTGATTTCCTCAAAAAAGTTAAACGCCCCATCCAAATCGCTGTTCAAATCCTTTCTGTATCTCGCACGCGCGTCGCATTTTATGCCAGCGACGAGTATCCAGATGAACAGGAACGATTCGCGTATCATGTTCATTCGCCAGATTCATTCGTGACTGACACCGATCAGCGACACGAACGTCGCCTCAGCGAAAATTCTCCGTGTTTGTACACACTTTTTTTTTTCTTTCGACACTCTCCGAAATCGGATCGAATTTATATCGAGCGATGTTCGAGCATCGTTGATACTCACGCGAGGACAATCTACGGAGTAAATTGAAAACGAAAGGAAAAATGAGACAGAAAGTAAACCTTGAGAGAAGTTTATTCATCTGACCGTAGCGTAACGTAACAATTCATTGGTGAGGAATTGGCCCGGCATGTAAGGAGCCGACGGTCCGAGAACGTCCTGCGTAGGACTGTAAACTTTAATTTGCCTCATATGCGTGTCCCGCCCGTTTTGATGATTGCTCGTCACGGCTATTTGGATCATGAACGTCCTCACAGGCTTCTCGTTCAGATCCTTTATGGGGATCACGACCCAGCCGCTCGGTTCGTTCAGATCCATCACTTCTATTTCTTGAAGGTCATTGAAATTGGTACCGGCTCTTATGCTTATTCTGAAAAGAACGTACCATGATCATCGCCATCAATTGTCCTATGTATACGTGCGTAAATAATCATCGTGTCGATACGTAAACATATCGTGTTTCTCAAACCTGCTAGGCGTGTAACTTTCGTCCAGTTTGTAATCAGTGTATATGCATATGTCTCGTATAGTCGTTTTCCTCTTGAACTGGATGTTGACCAAGTGGGGAAGCTGGCCATCGGATTGCCAATAAGTCTCGGTTATATCGTCCCTCAGTTGGTCAACACCGAATCCCGGTTTACAACTGGACAAACTCCAAATCGCGTGATTTCCAACTTCCCGCACACGTCCTGCCAATTCTTCCTGCACAGGATCTATCTCTCCTAGCCAGTAGAAAATCAGACATTATCAGTAACTACAAACTTCTCCACGAATGCCTCCCCCTTCAAACGACTACCAACGCCAACGTTTTACCTGCGCTACTACCATTTTTGTTGCTCATAGTTCTATCGCGAGAATGCCATCGCCATCGAAACCAGTTAAACACTGATGCGAGGATTCACAATTTCAATTTTTCAATACACGAACTCGTCGTCGTGCATCTCTACCGCATCCGCCAAAATACGCCAAATGCCAAAACAACGCCCCCCCCCCAGTCTTCACCCAACTCCAGTGTTCCAGTAGCGATATCTAATGTGACAAGACCGTGGTGTGGTGGTAGGCGTGCTAGCGAGTGTAGTGACTCTCCAGCAGAGAGCATGCGGGATTGCTGGGAATTGGGATCATTGGGATTTCCTTGCCTTATGGATTGCCTGCTGGTTGCTGCTGCGTGATATTAATTGATAATGGGAAATTTGATCGCAGTCCGAACAAAATTTTTCTTAACGAGTAAAAGAAACATTCTGTAGAGTGTACACATATCCCAAATTTTGGTGTTGGTGGTCGGGGTTTGAGGTTGGTGATCAACCTGTCAAGTAGTACATACAGTGGAAAGTCGCGAACCAGGCGAAATGGATCAAATAAAGATCCCCAAGGTATTCGAAGACAAATGCCCTTTCGTCTGTGTCTAATCGGATTAATGAAAAGTCGCAAACACGCAATTCATTTTCGGTTTCACGGACGTTATGACGTATCTGTACTAACCTAAATGAACAGTTTCCCGCGGCGGTGTTACCTACGTCGGTTGCCAATGAAATGAATGAAATTTCAGGTGGAAAACGTTAGGATCTTAGATAAATACAGTAACAATCATTTGATCGGTACGCTCTTTTTAACCGTGACGCATCTGGTATTCACCGAAAGAAGCGGAAAGAAAAAGATCTGGGTTTGCAAACGAACGCTGTTACGCTGAACGTAGCCCGCGTCGTATCCCCAAGTATTTGTATCGCTTTTGTATTCCAGGTGTTGTACACCCATATAGCGAGTATAGAAAAGCAACCGTTAACAACGACAGGTTCCCCGTTGTGTATCAAGTGCAAGCATTTTTTTATCGCGACATTCGTAATTCCTAAAGAGAGAGATTGCCATGACATATACCTTACTTTGACAAAGTTATCTTGCCCAGGTAGACAACACTGTTTCAACACGTATACGTATTCTTTAACCAGCGAGAAAAGAACAGCTAAGTGACTAATTTCCATTTCTCTTCCTCTGTCCTCAGCAAGCCTGAAAGATCTTTACTGTTTCAAGTATCAGGCGAGCAAGGACACTTTGCCGCAGCATGCAGGATGGAATTTTTTCAATGTGCAAAGCGAATTTCAAAGGCAAGGCGTCCCGAACGAAGATTGGTCATTGACGTATTTGAATACAAATTACGAGGTAACGTTCGCTAACAATGTTCATCGTTAATTGTTATCGCTAACGCGGTTCAAAGATGGGTGGGGATCGATCCACGCGATTCGATTGACCGACTGATTTTCAGCTTTGCGACACTTATCCAAAGTACCTGTACGTGCCTAGCACGAGTACCAATGGCGTTTTAGTGGGCAGCGCAAAATTTCGAAGTAGAGGAAGACTACCGGTTCTGACGTATCTCCATTCGAACAAGGTACGGTGTCCCCGCGATTACCCCGGATTGTTGCCGAATCATGGATTGCGCTGATTCATTTTACAGGCTGCTATCTGCCGATGCAGCCAGCCGTTGTCGGGATTCAGTGCACGATGCCCCGAGGATGAACAAATGATGTACAATATCTTACGTACAAATAGCAACTCGAAATATATGTACGTTGTAGATACACGACCGCGCGTAAGTCTATGAAACACGTTCATCATCGATGATCTACCGAAATTGCTAACCGTAACTAATAAGTAAATAGTATCTATCTCGCGGATATAAATGTGCCATTGTTGTTGTTGTTGTTGTTGTTCTTATTCGACGACGACAACGACGAAGAGTACAACTTTGGTTAACTTGGCTTGTTTAGATAAACGCTTTCGCCAACAAAGCCGCGGGAAAAGGTTACGAGAACGAGAACTTTTACGATAACATAAAATTCCACTTCTTTGGCATTGAAAATATTCACGTGATGAGAACAAGCTTGAACAAATTGATAGAACGTAAGGATACATTTGTCGTTGCATCGTCCAAAGTTCTCCTCCCCAATTAGTCCTGAATCCTTTCCGATTCCTACACGTCGATCCACCTACACGATTACCTATATTTCCGTATGTACGTATCTTTAGTTCAAAGGACGACGTCGATCAGTGCATTTCTAACCGGTCTGGAGAGTAGCGGATGGTTGAAACACATACGATCCATTTTGGAGACTGCTTGGTTCATCGCCAGAGCGGTGTCGAACGGAGTCAGCGTGGTGGTACATTGCAGCGACGGTTGGGATCGTACCGCTCAAGTGTGCTCGCTGAGCGCTTTGTTATTGGACCCGTTTTACAGGACGATCCAAGGATTCCAAGTAAGAATCGATCCCGCGACGTTCTTGGCCTACTTTACATATATCCACTACGAGTATGCGTTACAATGCGTTTTTCGTGTTCGTTCGATTCTGGTGGCTCACAGGCACTGATCGAGAAAGACTGGTTGTCGTTCGGGCACAAATTTAGCGATCGCTGCGGCCACGTGAGTTCCGACAGTAAAGAGCTGGCGCCAATTTTTACCCAGTTCGTAGACGCAACGTACCAGCTGTTGCAACAATATCCCCACAAGTTCCAATTCAACGAATTGTTTCTATTGACTCTTCACGATCACGTGCACAGTTGCGAGCATGGCACTTTTATCGGAAACTCGGAGAAAGAAAGACAGATGCTCAGGTATTTAGACGTGCGTGCGCGAGCGCGTGCTCTTATTGCTTATTGTTTACCAGCTATCACGATGGTTTCTCCTGGTCAGGTATACCTGCTAACATTGGATTCGTCGCGACTCGTTTCAGGGTATCGGAAAAGACGTATTCTCTGTGGGGACACATAGCGAACAATATGCACGAATATATAAATCCTCTGTTCAAATGCAATCGTTTCGACTCGGAGCAGGAGGCCGTTCTTCGACCTAAATTGGCACCGCAGTGCATAAAGTAAAGCGACGCGTTCAACGCCCTTTGTTCTGTCGCGCGAAATCGGCAGTCCAGTACGGAACAGTGAAACGAAGATTTTTTCTTTCAGTTTATGGCGGGGCATGTATTTTCGCTTCGAGAACGGTATACATCCGAGAGAAACGTACGAAGATTTCATTCTGGTGATGCACGACCATACCAGTTGCCTGGAAGATCACGTAAAACTTCTCGTAAAGGCACGTATATCTATCTAGTTTCTGTTTCTTCCGCCTATTTGTTCATTCTTCGCCCCGACGACGTTTCTTCGTCGATGTTCTTTCTTAGATTCTTTCAATTGTTGTTGTGTACAGAGAGTCAATTCACTGAATTCCATGTTGAATTTAAACAACATGCTGCAGCAGCAGAAGAAGGGTGTGCAGGGGAAATTGTTGAAGTTCGATTCGAACAAATTCAATGAGGACTCGTTGTCTGAGCGAACGCTCATAGAAAATTCGACGAATCACGGGGAGAGGAGCAAGTGCAAAATAAAGATCAGTCAACTAGAGAACGAACTGAAAACGGTCGCGTTAGACTGGAAATTGTTACGGAACATAGAGGAATGCGCGTGTTCGACCACGTTCGACGCGTTTAACGGGAAGGTGAGTTTGACGGACCCTCTCTCCGTGCGAGCAGGTGCTTATTTTTCTTTTTTTTCTGCATTCCAGCATCACTGTTGGTCGTGCGGACAGGTGCTGTGTACGAGATGCATGGGTGCACACACCGTTCTCGCTGGACACCATTCCCAGCGCGCCGTCCCTACCTGTAAGTCATGTCTTCCACAGAATTCCACTGTTCCTTCTACTAGTCCTTGAATTTCCGTATTTTCGTACTCCTTCGTGAACGACAACTGAACGTACGCGAGATGTACTCGAGATTCGCGTATAACGCGAGTGTCTGTCTACGACGTTCACGTGCCACGTAACCACGGGGGCTGGTAATTTTCAACAACAGTTGTCTCTCTCTCTCTCTCTCTCTCTCTCGCTCGCTCGCTCGCTGAGTTGAATCAGTTGATACGAAGGGGATTATATGTGTTTTATATCTTTCTTTTTCATTTTATACTATATACATAGATAGCTCGCTCGAGTCAAAGCACGTCCCGGAGCAAACGATACATTACAGGCACGTAACAGACTGCTACGAATAAAAAAACACCTTGATTTCAATGGTCAAATAGCGATATTATATAATGATAGTAGTAATAGCAGCAGCAGCAGCAGTAGCAGTAGCAGCAATAACGACAACAATAATATTCTATACGTTTCAATATACGATGGTCCGCGACGAGACTGCTTCGACGACGTTAAGCGAATTTTTCGTTCCTTTAGTTTGTCTATGAGAATTTCAACAAGAATGAAAATCATGAGATAAGAGTACGAACGAGAAGAGATTTTTCACACAATGTACCCGTTTAATTAAACGTATACAAATGTGTCTGTAGCGGACATATGTATCGTTACATAGGTATGTTGAAAAGTTTCTTGGAAACTCAATGGTTATAAATAATACGATATATCGTACGGTACCTGACATTATCTCATTCACAATGTAGTACACTTTATTAAGACAAAGATTAAGAAACACATTGCTTAAAAAGTATCGTAGATATTTCGGTGGTTCGACGATATCACGAATGCTCATGGAATAATAACTAATAACTGTAACGTGTAACAAGTTCTATACGGTGTGACACGTTCAAGAGTATCGTACGCGACATGACTCACAAACTGTCTAAGGAAAAAGAATAATCCGTTGTTGTACAGAAACGTTGTGAATAAATCTATTCTATTCGGTTCACTCTTTTTCTAAATATACAGTAGTAATAGTAACAAAAGTTACCGAATCACGCTACATATTACAATTAAGGCATAAATAGTCGACACCGAACATCATTCTTACAGCATAGTCTTTCAAAGTATTTATATCATTCGTTCGTGTGTGAAAAGAACAGGCTTAAAAGTGTGAAATTCAGTTTGCTCGAAATATATGACGCACGATGGAACGTTATTACACTTAGCGGGATGAAACCGTAAATGCCACGTCCCGCCCTCTCTCCCTTCCACATCCACCTCCGTGCGTTAACTTTCGGCTTTAGCTTTATGTTCGCGTTTAGGTAGAGATCTGGTCTTATGTCGTGAAGAGTCGTAACGCGTCCGCGATAGCGAATCGATAGTGTCTTTTTAAATGGAATGCGCGCGAGTGTTGCATAAATATCTTGATACGAATTCGGTTTCGTTTAATTCGAATTCTACTCTATTCTTTATTTGGTTTTCTTCGTCGCGGTCCGTCGCCACCCATCGCAGGCTTGTCCTGAAAGCAAAACGGGTGCACACGTGATGACGAGTTTTCTGAGAACGAGAGACTGTCCACGAATAATTTTACTAACGTTCTCTTCGCTTTCTATCAGTTGTTCGGTTTCTTCCACCTTTTCGACGGCGATTTCTTCCTCCGATTCCGTACCGGCCGTCGGCGGCGGCGACGGCGACGGTGGCGACGACGGATCGTTTTCACTTTCCTCTTGCTTCGGTGTCCGCGTTGGCTCGTCCGCGTTCGACTCTAAATGGTGTTTATCTTCGTCCTTCGAGTCGTATTTATCCTAAAGAAATCAATGGACCTGAACGCGCTCCTTTTCTCCGGGTTAAATTAATAAATCGTGTGTCTAGGCAATCGCGTCGGATGTGCACAGATGAGCATATCTTACCGTTACGCGTGGATATGCGAAGAGCGATACGGGGGCTCTTAACGTAGTACCGTAGCAAATATATGTATGTATTTTTATACCTGAGAAGCGAAGCAGCAACAATATATTACTAGCAGTATGGGTAAACCAGCAGCTATTATATATATGGCCCATATCCAAGGATGTTCCGCGGTAAACGTGCCGATCTGACGCCATACACTCCACTGTATGAAATAACGATTAAAAGAATTACACGTTGTGCCATATGATATTGTACAAGGTAGAGACAACGACAGGCCTCGCACGTTTAATCATTCATCCTACATTTGCATCCAATGCTACTATATTCAAGTTTCAAGTTGGAAAAGGATCCTACGATCGAACAGCCGCTACACGCACATACGTATACGGGAAACACGCAGGCATGTTACTGTGTCCGACCGTTACGAAAAGCCAACTGTCTGCGCGTGTGAGCAAATATGATGGATAATCGCGTACCTCGCGAACTCGTTTCAGTAGGTACCAAACGTACAATACGACCGGTATCGCGCAATACACGAAATACAACGCCCACCAGCCTGGTCTATAATTGGTCGCTTTTAATATGCGGCCCCATAAAGTTACCTGCACGTCACACACAGTGTGTACAATATGTCTATACATATACGTGTATAAAAATTACACTCTTTTCACGGATTCCGCGAAGAATAGGTCACAGGTCAGGTTATCTAATTCGATTGGAAAGAACGTAATCGACGACGGCGGTAAACGGTTCGGCAACGTACAATTGGAACACTGTACTTACGCTTTCCTCGGCGATTCTAGCTCGACGCACTTCGAACGTGTCGTCTGCCCATTTTTTCGCCACCCGTTCGTCATCGGTAACGAGTATATTGTCAAAGAGTATATCCGGGGACATGGACCAAAGTTCGAAACCGACTGCGAACTGGAAAAACAATTCTAGCTGATGAACATGTCGACGATGAACGAATACGTAGAGAGGAGGAGGAGGAGGAGGAGGTGGTGGTGATGAAGGATCCAGCGAAACGTACGATGGGCGTCATCTGGAACGGGTGTTCATCGTTGAAGTAATTAGGATTGTGTATCAGCCTCGGCTTCCATTTTCCCTTGAAATTGGGATTGTTGATCAACGGTGGCGACCATTTACCCTTGTATCGCGGGTTCTTCTTCATCTTTTGCTTGTACGGTCCGCAGCCCGGCACATCGGCACACTTCGGGTTCGGTATTTCAGGTGGTTCCCATTCCCCGTCCATATCGACGTCCCAATCGTCGGGTTTGACCGCGTCGGTGTTCGGAATCACCGGCGGTTCGTCCTCCAGCCATCCGTCCGGCATAACGTCGTCTTCGTCGACGATCTGAGCCGGGGCATCCTCGTCCCAATCGTCAGGCTTGACGGCCGACAGATCCGGGATCTTTTCCCTGTCGTCCCAGTCGTCCGGCTGTGCGTCGTTCGGATCCTCGATCTCCAACGGCGGATTCACGGGTGGATCGAAATCGTCCAACAGAGAACCAGAATTCACCAATTTATTGTCGATCTTTATCTCGAAGCTGTTGTCGGGACGTACGATCAGGGTGTACAAGTGAGGCTGCTTGTCCTTGAACAATTCTTCCAAACGCTCCTTTGGCTTTTTACAATGTTTCTCCTCCATAGAACCGTTCAACGGGTTCTTGTGTCTGAAGATAAACCGAAGATAGTGAGAGTTTCCGCATTTGTCTGGACCGAACATTATCGTATAAGGGGTTCGGTCGTGGAACTGGTTCAGTTCCTGGTGCTCCGCATCCAAACTGAGAAGTTTCATATAGGCGCCACCGCATTCTTGACCCTCTTGAAAATTAACTTCGTACTGCACGATCAATGGCTTCTCCTTAAAGTGAAACGGCTCGGACAGCAGGGTGGACAGGGCAGCGTGTCTAGCTTTGCTCTTGAGCACCAGGCCCAGGTCTCCGTCCTGTGCATGCTTCTTCGGTTCTTCCACGGACCAAATTCCTGTAATGCCAAACGGACACACAGGTTAACATATTGCGTCAGGCGGTGTTGTTCGATGTTCGTCGATCACGCAAAGAATCATTGTATATGTATATTAAACATGATAAGGCATCGCGCGGAGCAGATCGAAACAAACCATCGTATTTGGCTATGTCATCGTCCGTCGAATCTTTCTTGGCTTCGGAGAGGACCCACGTCTTCTTGAATTTTTCTTCGTCGTCGAACGTCTCCACCAAATACGCGAAACCGGAAATTTCGGCCGTTTTATAAACTGTCCCTCCTTTTACACCTTCGACAACGTTATTCTCATCGGCATTCTTATTACCGCTAATAATGTTACAGATCAGACACAAATAAACGATTAGTTTCGCTACAAGTCTGGCCATCTCATATTCCTGGAAATAAATTAATAACACGAGGATTGATATCCGGGACGGATACGGTTGATCGCTGGCCGAAACGAGACAACGCGAGAGACTAGCGACGTGACGAAATCTTTTCGACCAAAACAGTACCAGGAAATCAAAGTCAGCTCCTGCTTGTCCTCACTCACTGCTGCTACTGCTGCTGCTGCTGCTGCTTACCGAAACTTCAGCCGTCGACGAGCATCGATTCCTCGACAACGAGTGGACAATTCTAAAGTGAGATCACGCCGCCCGCGTTCGATCGCGTCCTCGTCGCACCGGGCACAGTTTTATAATTAAATAATAATAGTAATTCGATTACGCGAGGAGGAAGTGTCCCCAAAAACGAAAACGAGGAGGCGGCGGCTGCGGCGGCGACGACGACGACGGACAACGGAAAACGGAACGTTACGCCTAATCAAATTAATTGGATTAGATGTTCAAACAGCAAAATCTCGTGACTGACGGTGGCGGCGGCCGATTGAAACGAAGGAACCGAACGAACCTAGAACCGAATAGTCGAACAACGACGAATCCTCGGTCAAAATCGGATTCGAATCGAACACGGTCACAGTTCGACAGAGAACTTAAATACTGGTAATATATTTTTTTAACCAAGTTTAATTTAGTTAATTCAGAGGGAGAGCCATCTACTACGTATCTGTGGCAGCAGCGTAGCAGCAGCAGCAGCAGCAGCAGCAGCAGCAGCGCAGATAGAACAAGATAGAAAGAAAACGAAACATGGCCGATATGTATTTTGTTTGCGCTGCTATTACGCGCGGTACCGAGTTATTTAATTAATTTTTCGATGTAATTACGCGTATCGTTTCACGGTCTTGATCTCGGTCTGCGGTCCAGACCGCAGAGAGAAGAATGAACGCTACGAGCCTTTACGTCTCAACGTGTCGGTTAGTTCTACAAGCGGACGCCGACGATCCAAACTCGTGGACAGATCTGTACAGGCTAGTTCCGTATTTACGACAGAGTTTGAGTTGCACCGTGTGCTCGAATTTGTTAATCGAACCTCACACACCGACCGAAACGAACTGTCAACATCACGTGTGCCGTGGTTGCAGGGGTGGACGGAAAAAACTGAAACCCTCGTGCGGTTGGTGCAAGGATTACGACAAATACGTCGAGAACGTGCAATTACGAATACTCTTACAGTGTTACAAAAAGTTGTGTGAATATTTGACGAACACGAACATTTACCGAAGTTTGATACTTTCAGTGTCCTCCTCTAACAAGACAGGTAACAACAATGCGACGGCGGCAGCGGCGTCGACGGCAATCGGTGCCAGCAGCAGCCTCATGGAACTTGTCCAAGAGGGTTCCGGCTTCAAAGACGAGTTTAAGAGTACTGCCGGTTTGTCAAAATCGGCATATAGCATCCTACCCTGTGTTTATACCAGCACTACCTCTACTCAGACTCAAGGAAATGTTATTCAAAACTCCGAAGCTGTGTCCCAGCAGAGTATATCTGGTACAGTAGTGTTCAGTCTTCAGATAAATTTGTATCGTAGCCGCCCCTTTCCCATCCCCGCACGCACTCATGTCCTCCGTACCCTGATCAAGTATAGATGCTTCCAACAATCATCGATTCAAACAGTTCAAATTTCACACTCGATCATTACTCTCGCTCATCGTTCGTTCACATATATAGTATATGGTTCGTTGCATTGCTCAGAATCACCTGCCGCCATACGTACGGTATCCAATGGATCCTCGATATATTCGGTGATGTATGCTGGATCCGGTAATAAAATAACGATAAAGAGGAAATCAGCAGCTGTGGACGACGCAGAAGTTGGACAGACTCAACAACAGCTGCAGGATATCGATGGAAATCCACACGGCTCTGTAGGAGGGGTAAAATGTATTCCATCTTCCCACCTTAAATATGGGACTCCCTCTAAGAAAAAATCTTCAAAGGGCAGCAAAGTAATTTCAATAGATACTCGATTAATCTTACGCCTTATGCGGCTTAGGGGATCGCGTCGCCCGATAATACTTGATTCAAGTGTTTGAACCGATTCGCGTACTCGACGCACGCGTCGTACCGTCTCTAGATTTGCATAACGTTCAACGGTACGCGTGCATTGACATTTACAGATACCTATATTTGCACTACTACTACTACTACTACTACTACTACTACTACCACTACAACACAGCAACAATAACAGCAACTCTGTCATTGCTACTAACATCAGACACCATTGAAATGAGTAACGGTGAAACGATCAATGATAAACGATTTGCTAGGTCCCATACAAAGATTAATGCAGATGTCATTCTATCGCGTCGCGTATGTCCACGCGCCGCATACATTTTACACGTATCTGCATTGATCTACGATCCTCGTGTTACTTTCATTTTGTTAGTACAACGTAACTGCGACTAACAGCGTCTGTTTGGTTTCCGCGTGCAGTCGTCTGCTTTCAAAAAGCCAAGATCCAGCTCTACTCGAGGTAAAAGGAAAGGCTGTAGATGTGGTAATGCTACAGCGATACCGGGAAAGTTGACTTGTTGCGGTCAACGATGTCCCTGCTACGTCGAGAGCAAACCTTGCGTCGAGTGCAGATGCAGAGGTTGCAGAAATCCGCACACGGCGGATGGTTTGAAGGTACGTTTCCGGACGGGGCCACACCACCATTCATTTCGCCTTCACTTTCGCACTTACGCTTAGCTGAACGACAACGATCGACGCGTCCACGTTCTTCGTCTACGTTTTTGCTCGCTACGTTCCAGATTCGTCCGCACATACCCGAGTTACATAATTTACAATTGCAACTGTCGACTTCTTTGGATTGCGGCGCACTAAATTCGGATCCCTTGGGATCCGTACCTCAGTGTCTTTCGACTTCTCCGACAACGATTCAAGTATTAAACGTTTATTCGACGCCGAGGTTGGAGATCGACAACGTGCCGCAAAGTCTGCCGGCTGCCTTGTTGGTGGGAGAAGATGCTATGATCAGTACCGAGAGCGAAGCCGAGGACAGCGATATACAGATCGACGTGTGACGCTTCGATATCGACCGATTCTCCTGTACCATTAATAATAATAACACGTGTAAATAATAAAGGATTTACTAATTTTGCAGTCGAATCGAGTTTTTTTCAGAAGAACTATAGTATATATAGTACGTAGTACTACTACTCTCTCCCTCTCTCTCTCTCTCTCTCTGTAATGCTTTCCATATTCTCATCACTATTCGGATCTAAGTATTCGATTACCCCATTACCTCCAAGCTGCGCAAAACTGGTATGGACTCTCGTGGCGGCAGGTATAGTGCGCGATTGCAAGTTTTAAGAATTACGGTTCATAGATAACGGGAGACGGATGATACGTTTCCGTCGGATTGGCCGCCGGGCGTCGAGTCCGCATTGATCGGCTCTCATTGTTAGTCCGTTAATCTACCTGTTGGCGATTGCGAGAAATGGGATACGATGAAAACAGCGCGCTGCGCTATCGCCGCTATCGGTTGAATCCGGCGACAGCGATGCGTCGTATTATATACATACGCATACGCGCGCATACACGAACGAAAATGAAACTGATCTAGTGGGCTAGTTGAACGACGAACAAATGTCGAAGCCTCTGGTCGAAGCAAGCACGATCAACTGGGGATTTTCGTGTTACGTCAACACTTGTTAAAGTCATTACAAATCGAATTATCGTCGAAGCGGTTTGGTGTTCGATTTTTTGAAAACTTATTCTCCGTGTTACGTGCCGTGGTCGGGTGATTTAGGGCAAAAACTGGTAAGACTACGTAGGACGCGCATACACGGGAACAGTGTCGAATAGAAGATGTCCGGTGATATTCAAGCGAGGAAGCGAAAAGAGAAGAAACGCAAAAAAGGTAAAACAGAAGAAGAAGAGAAAATAGGCTACTGAAAGTGCCTAGAGAATCATTATAATTGGGTCCCCGTTGTATTTAGTAACGAAGCTCAACGCTTTCAATTAATCGTAAAAATAATCGCGAACAATCGAGCACAGAATTTCACGCGCTGCTATCCACGACGTAACAGCAGATTTTCCATTCCCGAATACGCCAAGAGATCGTTTTCGACTTGGATTTTCTCGACGAAGATACCGATGTGTCACACGCGAAACAGATCCATTTATTCAATTTCCAATATTTCAATATTATATAACGTATTTAAAACCGTCTACTCGATATATGTAGATGCGTCGTGATGTGCACAACGCGCGCCCGTAAGTATACGAGCGCAATATTTTACCGCATCTTATCATCCGTTATTTTTTTGACACGATGGCATGGCCCATTGTTCATTAAATATTTACCCGTATCTCGTAGTATCGTTCGTAATTGTAAATTGGATTGCGGCCCGCAGTGGACGAGCCTTACGGAACGACGTTTGAAACACTGAATAATAACATTCGTCCGAGTTTATTTCTGTTCCGATATACCCCATCATCGTTATACAATACCTGTTGGCCAGTACTTGTTAAAAGTAAAAGTAAAAAAGAAGTACGAGTCGCGCGAATCAGCTGCATACGTGCATACCATCAAGAAGAATGATATCGAATCCAAGCTAATAACGCGAAACGCATTAGTTACACGGTACGTGCCACCGCGTGAAACGTGTCGGATATGTTCAAAATGTTCATACTGCGTTGCAAAAGGTTTTTTAGTACAATGGTATAGCAGCGATTATAGCGGATATTCCCGGCGGAAGTGTAATTGGCAGTGTGTCGCTGAAATTAGAAAATTACAGGGTTTTAGAAGCACGAGCAGTTTTTGGCCATTCAAAAATAGACCAGCAGCTTGGTATTATTCAGTGTAAAAACATTTTCCGTGGATTTATTTATACGCGTTTTACATGTTTCCAAGCGACTTGGTTCACATTTACTTACCTACCACGACGCAGCCGCCACCGCCACAACGATTGACAGTCGATTCTCGACAGACGACAGACGGTAGACGATACGCGAAATACAAGCACTAGCGAGAAGCTCGCTCGTTCGTATCCTAGCTAGCTTACATATGTATATACGTCGTATCATATTTAGATGAAGAGGACAACGTTACACCGGCACCCCCACCGGCAACCGTCAATGAAAATTCACCACCGGACAACGTTAACATACATATTTACAAAGAAAGCAGCACGGGTGGACATTGGTGCGCGCGAATCGTATTCTTTACCGTACTGACGGCGCTCGTCGGATTGATAGGAGTAATTATCATCGAGCACAGAGGTACTACGGACGGTGAGTGTGGCGATCAGATGGCGTACGCCTATTCTTATATCGGATCGCTACACACTCTTTCTATGTTCTCAGTGAATACGCCATTGGAATCGTCTCGGTGGGCCTACATCTTCGAAGGATGGGTAGACGATTCTTTATCCTTGTCGGATGAAGAACATCGCAGCGAACGCGAGGAAACGAAACAAGTGGAAGATGAGGCCAGACGCGACGATGATACCATTGAAGAAGCCGAGGTTTCGGCCGAAGAGCAGGAGGAAAATGCGGGAAAAACGCAGGAAGCGTTAGAGGAGAATGCGTCGAACGAGGGAGATGAAGACTTCCAAAGCAAAGAAGGTAATAGATTGGTTCGGCGATTCGTTTAAATTGAACAGCATTTAAAATTGTTCGTTCCGTTCGACAGAAGATGTCGACCGCGCACGGTCCAGCCACGAGGAGGAGGAGGAGGAGGAGGAGGAAGAAGAAGAAGAAGAAGAAGAAAAACAAGGCGAAGACGACGACGACGACGGCGAAGAAGAAGAAGAAGAAGAAGAAGAAAAGGTAGACAGGCGAGACGAAGACGACGACGACGACGACGACGACGACGACGACGACGACGAAGAAGTAGAGGAAGGAGAAGAGAAAGAGGAGAAAATTGTATTGGAAGCCGACGAAGTCGACGACGTATTAGAAGAAATCGTATCTGGTATCGAAAAAGAAAAAAACTTGGACGAGGAGGAGAGTGTTTCGTACGAATCGACGGACGACGATCCATTCGACCGAGTATCGGAAAACGATGGAGATGCGTTTGAGAACACGTTTCTAGACATTCCCGGTGCGAATGAAATTCAGAATGAGAATATCGAACCTTTGGAAGAGGTAAAATGAACATGAGATCAGTTATAACTTTGTTTGCGCGTGTCGGGCATCGAATTGAACTTGTTTCGAAATAATTGTTGAAAAAGAACACACGCGTATCGACGTTACCACCCGCGGTGGTATTGATAGACTGTAGTACGACCACGATTATATCGTCGCCCAACTATTTTTCTCGTATCAGGTAGAAACCGCCGAACCCGAAGAAGACTTTGACGATGCAGACGTAAAACCAATTATGGAAGAGATAGACGAAGACGAAGAGTCTGGCAGCGGTGAGTGAACAGCAAACAAAATAGAAAACCTTTTTTTAACATAACGTCGAAAGGCGATCCTCCATGCTCGTACAAATTTATTACATTTTGGCACATACGTATACGTAAATCTACGTATGTATAGTATATATCACGCGAATAACTGATCACGTTTACGTAACACTCTTTTGAATACCTCACATGTTTCATTGTCATTTTCAAGCTCAGCAATGAGAAATAACGTCTGATGGTTACAGTGGCGATGAAGTTCGGAGTCGGTGCGGCACTTGTTATAGCTGCACATATCGTCCTCGCGAAACGATGGAACAACGGTAAAAAACCTTTGTTTTACGATGTGTGATTGTAACTATACCATGATACACCCGATCGATTTCAATTGAATCCGAACCGAACAATTAGTTCGATCGTTCGATGCTTCACATATATGCGGTACAGTATACCACGGGGTGACCCACCACGATAGACGGGTCAGTTTGTGGTGGTGGTGGTGGTGGTGGTGGTGGTGGTGCTAGTGGTGGGTAACAAACATCCGAACGAATAGATTCGAGCCTAAAAAAACAAATTCGAAATAGTAACTATGCAGTACCTATATACATATACCCATGCGCTACGTTCATATTACACTTCCAAGGTCTGCTGCCGCGTATGTATTAATAATGTACTTTTGTTCGTGTTTAGAAGATATCTTTGTTCAGGATCAAGCTAAATTAATCTCGGAAACTGAAACGCAAAAGGTGGAAGAACGAATCGTGCATTCCACGTTCCCACGAGAAAAAATGGTTAAAATGGGAAAATATGATTCGGAACGAAAAGACAAAAACGAGACGGAGGAATTGAACGAGAGCGGGCGTAAACAAGCTGACGGGGACGAACATGGTAACGAGGCGCGAGACGACGAGCAAGACGAGTGGGAAGAAGGAGAAGACGAAGACGAAGGCGAAGAGGAAGAGGAAGTAGAAGTGGAAGTGGAAGAGGAAGAGGAAGACGAAGACGAAGACGAAGAAGAAACGGAAATAGAGAGGGAGGAAGAAACTCGGAAAGTGCAATGGGATGGGAAAAAGGAAAGCGAAACGAGACGAAAAGACCGAATAGGGACGGAAGACAAGGACGATAGTTCGGGAGAAGAAAATACCGAGGAGGAGGAAGAGGAAGCAGAGGACGAAGAAATCGAAGATTTCGATGACTCCGAACTTATCGCAAAGCTCGAAGCAAAATATGGAAGATTGGATAGCGTGCAAGACGATAACGAAGAACGGCGGCGGCGACGGCAGCGGGAAACTGTGAAAATGCAAAGGAGAATTTAACGATCACACGTTCGATGCGATCTATACTACGCGCAGCATAGACGCATAGGTAATGGGAAATACTAGAATCTGATTTCATGCATGATCGCATTGTACTCGATAATCGCGCGCACATCGTGCCCGACGATTACCTCTGTAAAAACAAAAATAAAACTAAGCGATGAAAAAATAATGCTCGTTTCGCCGATTCGAGACGGACCAAACAGCAGTAACCAATCGTTGCAATAAAATGAGCGTCTTATTTACTTTTTATACGTAATATAAAAATTAAATAACGTTTAACGAGCATGGAGGATTCGTAAATAGTCTCGTAGAGAGAGAGAGAGAGAAGCTGGTTCACACACCTATACACACGAAGTGAACATTTGTACCGTTTGATTTACGTCTGCCGACGATACTCGGTAAGTGTTCGCGATGTCCATCTCGATGAAATTCGGACGGGTTCGTAAAGCGAGTACAATTATGATGCGAACGATAATATAATAAGACATTTGTCCATTCGCGTCCATTTTAGACAACAACGGACGACGCGGCGTTCAACGCGCGCGGATGCTTTTAAAATTAATTCGATCGTGTGAACGGTGGAACGTTTCCCAGCGAAATTCTGTATAGCTAAACGCTAAAAAAGTGTAGCAATAAAAGAGAATAAAAGAAAAAAGAGATATGTAACCTGAACGCAGACCTTCCCGCATTTATCCGCATCCACAACGAATGAGCGCGAACATTTGAATAAAAAAGATGGTGCATTGATCAGTCGCAGGCCGTGTGAAGTTGGAAGATCGCTTCGATCGCGAATCGCGAATAGACTCACCGTGGTCGTCGTCGAGAGTCGAAACCGTCGAAACGCGATGAGTATCGAGATCGAGCTGATCGTGCTAGTAAAAGTCAGTAAAAGTCAGTAAAAGTTGGTTAAAATAGTGCAGGAGGAGGTTGTCGAAAAAAAGATCGTTCTATGCGCGGCGCTCGGCTAGCATCGAAAGTGATCGAGGAGGCATGTCACCGCACCGATCTTTCTCCGCGGAAAATGTAAATAACATCTCACAATTCCTATCCGACGGCTCGTCATTTTCTACGTATCTCTACTTACTAAGTATCTCTAATTGACACTGATAACTGGTGTACCGATCGAACTAATAGCACGTAGCTAATAAAAAGAACGCGTGACGTTGAGCGCAGGGTACGCGAGCGTGATAACCCGCGCGCGACCTCCGTACGCTCCGTACCGGGGAGAAGATCGCGTGAGATCAATCGCGATCCGTTCTCTAACCTTCTGCGTTGATCGCAGCAGCAGTAGTACATCCGTGAACGTCCGTTTACCCGTCCGTTCGACGACACGTTCGATCGGCAGAAGCGTCTGCTACAACAAACTCTCGGTAAGAACCATGAAAAGATTGGTCAACGACGTCGATGACGCCGTCACGGAGTCCCTTCACGGCTTGTCTTTCGCATATCCACAATTCGAGTATCAAGTCTCCCACAGAGTCGTTTTGATACCCAAGGTATTTAAATTACATACTGCTACTACTACGACCACTACCATCATCTGCTTAAATAAATAATTGTGCGTATTCGTTCGCGCCGATGCGTACCTACGGGACCTAAATTGTAAATCGACATCTACGTAGGCACGTTTTTGTACGATTAGGATGTTTAGTACGACTTTGAAGTCGTACGGCACATCGTACAATGGGCGGCCCACGTCGAAGCAATCGGCGAGAGGAATACTACGCGACAGCGGCTCGTCGCTTGTTGCGTAACGATATATCCCTATCACTGTTATTAATTGATCGCGCGTTTAAAGATGCGTAGTACATGAACCAGGTGCCTCGATCATCTCACCGGATCCGACCGAATAGAAGGACTAACGATTCGCGCGCGCGCGCGCGCGATTTCTACTTGCGTGTACGAATTGTGTTTCAGCTCGAGGATCGGAAGAAAAAAGTGTCTCTGATATGTGGCGGCGGAAGCGGTCACGAACCATTCGCAGCGGGTAAGTCGAAGGCGGTTTACTTATTGCTATAACGGAGAAAAGACGAGAACGGATGACGGCGATGATTCGAATTTGTCGGCAGGCTACGTTGGACGCGGTATGTTAACCGCTGCTGTGGCAGGTTCGATTTACGCCGCACCACCATCGATGCACATATCGTACGCGATAGACCGTGTCTCCGCACACGATAAGAGTAAGTATCTACATACATTGCATACGTGTACCAAGTATTCGTGCGCGTAGTAACGAAATCTAACGAAATCAACTGAATGTTGGTCGTCGTCGCAACCTTTTTTTCCAGCTGGAATTTTGATGATAGTTCCGAATTATACCGGAGACTGTTTAAACTTTGGAATAGCCGTCGAGCGAGCGAGGCAAGAGGATTTGAACGTAAGTCACGACTATGGACGATATGCCGTGCATCGTTACTGATACACGATATACGATGATATACATGTAGAAGAATTGAAAGTTTACGTACAAATGACCCATCGATTCAGATTGCAGAGATAATCGTGAACGAGGATTGCAGCATACCAAAGGAAAATCTGAGCTTGGCCGGGAAACGTGGTTTGTGCGGAATCGTGTTGATCGTTAAAGTAGCTGGTGCGTTAGCTGAAAACGGCATGCCGCTCGACGAGATCTCCGAGATCGCGCACCGCGTTCTACGAAACATGGCCACCTATTCGGTCGGAATGACCGCCTGCTCGATACCCGGTCAGCGTCGTCGATAAGTGTCATCGTACTATGTATCATACTTGTTGTTGTTGTTGTTGTTGTTGTTGTTGTTGTTGTTAGAACTGAAGTACTATACTGGTAGTAGCATACTGGTATGTGTAGTAGGTACAGGACGAGTCACGCGTCGGTTCACGTGTCGTTTATCATTAGGTCAGCCTCCGATGTTCCAATTGGCGGAGGACGAGATCGAACTTGGAATGGGAGTTCATGGAGAGGCAGGACACGAAAAGAGGAAGATCGCTCCGTCGAGCCAGGTAGTCGCGCTCATGTTGGAACGGATCTGCGGCGCGCTGTCTTTGAAGAGCGGAGACGCGGTCGCGATAATCGTTAACAATTTCGGCGCGTTGAGCCAACTTGAACAGGGAATCGTCGTTCACGACGCGATCAAACATCTCCGTAAGTCTTCGTCGTTTAGTTCTCTACGTATTACTTACCTATTACGAATTATGAAACAGCCCGTAAGGATCAACTGCTGCCGATCCGGATAATTACATACTGTATGTATGGTTACAGGAGGCATGAACGTGCAGCCTCTTCGCGTATACACCGGCCTGTTGATGACGTCGTTGAACAGCGCCGGGGTGCAGATTACCGTTTTAAATTTACCCGAGAGAGACAGGAATCTGTTTCTCAGTTGTTTAGACGCGCCCACCGATGCTCCAAAGTGGCCTGGCTGCGCGTACAGTGTCCCCGACGAAAGCTCGACGACGCGGCAGAAGGTCCGTCAAGATTCTGTGGTGAGAGTCGTCGAGAGGCGGGGAGTCGAGGTCGGTCCGGACATGCAAACTTTGATGCAACGATGCGTGAGGAGCGCTTGCGAAGCTCTCATCCGAGAAGAAGATCGTCTGAACGATCTGGACAGAGGCTGCGGAGACGGGGACACGGGATCGACCCTTAAGAGACTCGCTACAGGTTCCGTGTTATCGTCTGTTTTTATCTAACCGATCCGATTAGCAGCAGCAGCAAATGTTGTCGTCGCGTTGGACAGTCAACGACGACCATCGGCTACCTACCACTCCGTAGTCGATGATCGTCCAGTCGACCGTACTACACGCACTACTATTACGTAGACACATTATTTTTACAGAAGTCCTGAGGAAATTCAACGAGCTTCAGTTTTCGCATCCGTCAGCAGTTTTCTCGGAACTGGCTAACATCGCCGAGGAACGAATGGGTGGCGCATCCGGTGGCCTCTATTGTTTGTACTTGACCAGTTTGAACGCAGAACTGTGCGTGCCCCAAGTTGACGGCGGCTGGCTGAAACTTTGGGCCCAAACGTTGCGCACGAGTTTAGAAATCGTGATGAAATACGGAAAAGCGAAGCCGGGAGATAGATCGATGGTAACTATTGGTAGTGTTAGTACGATCCTATCGGATCGCGTACACTTTGTCCTGTCTGTAGTATATAGTATACAACGATGTTACGTCGGATCGAAAGTGAATATTCGTTCGTTCGTTCGGTCGTAGGTCGACGCGCTTCACGCGTTCAGTGAAACTTTTGAGAAGACATTGGACAAACCGTGGACAGAAATTTGCGATGCGGTGAAAGCAGCAACTTGGCGAGCATGTGAATCGACCAAGAACATGAAAGCCAGGTAAGCCGACCGTTTTTATCGACCGTTATCGATGAACGTTCATTCGTACGGTTCTGTCTACGCATGTATACACAGTTAGTCGTTAGTTAACAGTTTAACGTATCGTATCGTAAATTATGACGAGCATAGGGTAGGACGAGCCAGTTACGTCAGAGAGGAAGAATGTTTCCAAAAGATGGACGCTGGTGCGTACGCGGTCGCAGTCATCGTCGATGCCATAATGAACGAGATTAGAACTGTGTTTTAACTGCGCCGCTTGGAACGAGACGTTTTCGGCTGCGGGATGGAAATTTCGCTGTACTTGGCTATCTCCGTGCAGCAGACACGTGTAAACGTGATGAAACTTTGCTTCGTTTTCGTGTTCTGTAAACGTGAATCTGTGCGATGATAAATAAAATTGGTCCCGAGAGATGAGAACCTACTTTGCCCAGGTCACAACGGTCAACGGATTTACGTCCTTTCGCGGCCCGATTCGAAGGTAAGCAAATGTTGAAAGGAAATTCAGCTCAGCCACGGCTCGAAACGACGAGAAACGGCGACGACGGTGACGAAAGCGTGTAATCGCGCGGTATCGCTGCAAGAAACAGACGGGTACGTACCAGCTTTCACATTGGTGAAAAACGTTCGCGTCGACCGAAGCATAAATAAGGAGACGCGCGCGCCGTCGAGTCGAGCAGGTTAAATTATCTTGGCGATCTCGGCGGCCGCTTGTGTTCGTTGGTCAGCAGGTGTCTCCTAGTACGTCATGTTCAAAACCACAATCGTTTCGCACTTGACATTCTTCCGCGTCTTACAGTTGGTCGTAATTATCATTGTTTGCGTTGCACACGCAAGCGGAATGAAACGCGAACGGATACTTCCATCATCGGGTCCTGAATCTGCGCGTAACGAATTCTCCAAACTATCTCAACAGTTCGGACGAGCGTTTTGTTTTGTCGATGAGAATCGAGTGTGACACGAACACGTACACGTGACGAAAACCGCGCGAAAACATCGCTCGTCCGAGGCTGATCATAAAATATTTTCGTCGCTGTAATTGCTTGTTAAACCACCTCCGCGTTGTTAGATGAGCCCGGAAGATTCAGGAGAAAGTGGAACGATCACGACCACGACCACGACCACGACCACGACCACGGGGAGTCTAGTATATCCGCGATAAGCAAACAACTTTTCCAGTAAGTACATATATGTATAAGTAATAATAACCGGAATACCGTGAGAGATGCATGTCACAAATTTCAAGTTACTTACCATGCTTTACCGACGACGACGACGACGACGATGACGATGACTATAAATTTCCTTCCGCCGCGATTTTCATACGTCGTAAAATTGTGGCGATCTACTCTGATTTCGCAAGGCGAGAACAGTTAACGTCGCAACAACGTTGAATTCATCGCGCGAGTATACAAGACGCGATTCGTCTGTTCCCTTTCCTATTCCTTTTCAACTGAATTTCGCCGTTTCGATCGTTTACATCGGTATTCGATTATCGTTACCTTACTGTACTTGCTCACTGCTTATTAGTATGAAAGTGCCATCCCATCATCCACTTATCCACCACTCATCGTCATCGTCGATCGTTGCCGTCGTCGCATCGCTTATCATTACCCTTGCTCTATCCGCGTCCGTACTTGGTACGATCCCGTCTTCCCGTTGTACACGCTCTATATACGTGTGAATCACGCGCGATTCGTTTACTCGAATTCGAGAACAAAGCAAGATAATGTGAATTGCGGCGTTATTTAGAGATATTTTTACCGAACACGGAAACGATGATCGATTACAATTCGGTTACGTTTGCGAAAATCCTGATCAATGGGAGCAAAGATTCGAAGAAAAAGATTTGCGAAACAATCGTCATCGCGGAAAGGTAAGCACCAATTGACGATGTCATCACGGGGACATATGGAAATATAAGTAAATGATCGCCGCTCATCGATTTGTATTAACGTGTGTGTATTGTACAGGTAAAATGGGGAAACGTGGACGGTGGCTACGGTGAACATTATTGGGACATAAATTACAAGTAGCGTATCCGCACACACGACCTGTTGCTTTCATCGTTATTTTCCAACTGCTTCGAACTAAACCCAGTTGCTACTAGCCAGCTAGATCTGCTGGATAGACTTGTGTGAAATAAACATACATGATGCTACCTTTGAGCGCTTAGTTAGAGCGTATGCTACTGGAGGTGGTAGCACTCCAACGGTAACGCGCGCGTTACCAGGCCGTACAAAGGGACAGCTAATCTCAATCTCGTGTTATCTCTCTCCCTAACTAGAGAAGCCTGTCAGTCGGAGAGAAATAGCGAGCAGCCAGTCGTGGCGCAATTAGAGAGAGATAGCACGGGATCGAGACTAGCTATCACTCTCTATCTACGAAACTGGTAACGCGCGTGCTACCCCCAGTAGTATATGCCGTATATGCTCGAAGGGTGCTGCTGCGGTGGAATGTTGAGCGTGCACGAAATGTTGCGGAAAGAAAAGTACGGACAGTTGCTGACAAGTAAGTATTGGAGGAACGATAGATCCTGTGATAATTAGACGGTACTTCGGGCGGCTGCGGCTGCGGCTGCGGCTGCGGCTGCGGCGGCGACGGTGGTTGTTAATGATTCGGGATTGCGATCGAAAGGCGCGTCCCGCGTGTGATGTAAGATATTAAATAAATGAGTAATTGATTCGTACAGCGAATATATTCAAACATACAACATCGTTATTATTACATCGATAATCTGAATTGTTGTTGCGTTAACGTCGTAAAACTTGTTCCGTAGTGTGTGGGCGCGCGAGCGCATATATGCGTCGCGTGTTGCGTGTACGCGTATGTACGAGTGGTGTATGTACGGGAGTTTCGTCCAGAAACGATAATTTTGTCTAACAAACGAGCGATCGAACAAATCCCAAATATTATTGCTGCTGAAGAGGAGTGAAGACGGTTTTGTGAAAGTTATAAATAACGTCATGTTTCACGTACGGTGGAATTTTCCTCGAATCGATACGAGAATCGAAAACAAATATGTAAAACGCGCGAGTTAGCTTTTTCTCGTTTATCAAATCTTATATACGTGTACATACATATGTGTAAAATGATAAAATATCATCTACGTACATATACAAATAATGTGCCGCGTCCAGACAACTGATGATGGTGGTGATGGTGGTGGCAGCGGTGGCGGTTTCCTGCCCGGTTCTGATTTTCAATCCTTGGACCGAAGCGAGCGTGTAAACAGTATATTTCATCTTTGATCTCTTTCTCGGATTTCCTTTTTATTAATTGCAAGTAGTACGCGGCGGCACGTGGGCGCGTGCGTACCGTAAGATATAGTGCACTCGAGGAGTGCGATTAATCGTGATTGCAGCGAAAACGATTCGCAACGATCGGTCGGAACTACGTCATCGTACCGACGTCGTCGACGCGTTACGAACAGTTTTACGATGATCGAATGCGATCGATATCGGTTACGAAGCCTGCCGAAGCTACTCCAGGGTAGCATACTGGGTGTAATTGTCTGCACGCGTTCAAATAAATACACGCGAACCGATAAAATAACGAACGATAAATGCCCATGCCCAAATCCTGTCTATTTAACGCGCTTCTCGCGTCGAATGTGTGACGTAGTACTCGTGTTATCTGCGTAGCGCGTGTAGTATACTACGTATTTTACTACCAGAAATGGTATAAGTATAAGTACGCGCGCGGCAAACATCTTATCCGCCACTTATCCGCTGAAAGCGCGCAGTAAAAGTACGCGGCGGTCCATACAAAACGCGATGTAAACGCGTACATTTACTTCTCTGTGGTATGGTACGTAAATACGCAATAATAAAAATTTCGTATTAAACGTTGGTAAAAAAAAAACGATGATAGAAAAACCCTTATTAAATGCTCGTTCCATCTATTTGTTACAATTACACGACGCTGGAAATGACACATTTACTGTTAATATATCGTTTCTAAATTATCGATATTCTTAAAGCTTCGTTTGGCACGTGTGATTAGAATGTTTACTTCAATACGAAAGTATTAGAACGCGATCTTCTTAACGCGAAAGAACCGGTCTCTAGCGCTCTTCGTCTTGCTCATTCTTTCCCATTTTTTCCCTCCTTTCTTCGTCGTCGTCGTTCCAACTTTCCTATCCTCGCGGCGGCGGCCTATTCTTTCCATTCGTTGTGCACGCGTACGCTACGGTCATGACCGAGGCGCGCGCGCACACACAAACATACACGTTCTTTCTATGTCATGTCTGCTTTTTCCACCGTCTTGCTCGTTTTCAGGTTCTCAGTTACTAATTACACACACACACACACACACACACACACACACTTAAAACACTCATTTACAACTGGACTACTATTTTTCGAAGATGATACATACATCGAGCACGTTCGATTCTCGAATAAAACACGCGCGAGAGATGTCATCTCTCCGTCTTTTCTTCATTTCTCTAAGTGTTTATTCGCCTTCGCGTTAACGTTTTTATACTTAGGATTCGAATAGATTTTGTATTTTTGTGCGGTATAGCTTTGTAGGAGGTTCGTAGATATCGGTCAGTTTTCAGTTCCAGGAACGCGGGATAAACAAGACGACTTGAAAAGATAGTCGGAACTAGCGTGGAGGGAGAGCGAGAGAGAGAGAGAGAGAGAGAGCGTCTGTCGGTGAACTCAGCGTTGTCGTCCTCTGTAAAAAATCAGTCAAACAACGTAGCACGACGCTTTTTAATAACTAACTCTCGCGGCGACGGCGAATCGAGCTTTCCTTGCGATTTTCGTTTCGCATTGCAAATTTATAGTTGGCCGACGTAATTACCGATAGCTCGTTCGTGCCCTTCCCGCAATGAGTAGCTGTGGCTATTAGCAGCAATCGTCTGGTGTGAACGTTTACGTGAAACGGGAAGGCACAGGGGTATGGAGCAAAGCTGGGGGGAGCGGGGAAGAGCGGAAAATGAAAACTGACCCTATCTTGTAAACAGTAGTAGAAAAAAATTCGTTTCGCGACAAACCCGACGACGATGATCCGTGTCTAATCTTAAGTACATAACATGAGTGGTTGTACGTCGTCGGACGATGTCGCCGTGACAAGAACCAACTTTTGGCACTTTGACACTGTTTCGCGTGCGCGCGCTCTTGTTTACGTGCGTATTATTTATACGTAGTACGTTTACCTCCAGCTTCTCGTATTTCTCCACTTTTGTACGTTTCAGAAATATTGTGTATATTTATAAAGATTATTTTTCATGGCAGTATTCACGCGTCGTCGCCGCGTTGCTCGTAATACGGAACTGCCCGCCGCCGCCGCCGCCGAAAACTGGATGGCGGGCGAGCGTTTTCGAACGTTCTTCCTGGATCAGTTCTGGATTCACCCACCTGATCGATCGGACTCAGAAACAAGACTCGGACTCGAAACAAACGAGTTGAGCGCATACTCGGAGTTCGAAATCGCATCGTGGTCGTCAGCGATATTTTGGAGGGGCGGGCGGTGGTACCGTAGAGCGAGCACTCGCGTACATCGCGAACGAGACCGGAGCTTGCTGCATCGGGCAGAATCGAGACGCGAAGGAAATTAGGAGTCTTCTCGGCAACGTTCAAGCTTTTGCCGGACCTTTACCGGATAATCGGTAATCAATCCGGCATGTGCGACGGTCGTCATCGTCGTTCTGGTCATCGGCGGCGACGGCGGCGGCTCGATACGCGTGCGAAGGAACGATTAAAAAGAATAAGAGAGAAAAGCGCGTTCGTTCGCGCACGCAACAAATGCGTACGACACGTACGATACGTTCGCGCGACTGTCCATCTGCGTCCTCCTCACCGTTGGCACTCGCGCCTCGCGCCTGTGGAGGCACAGCAGGCGATCACGCAACGACTCGTACTCGCTGCTCGCCGCTCGCCGCTGGTACGTACGTTGCTCTACACTTGTTCACCACTTGCCACTGTCACCAGCCGCAAGCGTTTCTACTGATGTCATCCTCTGTCGGCTGTGGCACCCCTGTGTCTGTTGTGCCACTTACACTTGAGAATCCTTATGTAGGTTCGTCGGAACGCCGCGTTACATAGAGCGTAACACATCGGGTTCACGGTACTGTTCAGATAACAGAGGTAATAGAAAAAGTCCCATAGCATCTGCGGTATGTACCACGAACACGCCGTGATCGATTTGATCAGTACGAGAATGTTGTACGGCGTCCAAGTGATTATGAACGCCAGCAGTATGGCCGACAACGTTCTCGCCGCTTTGCGATCCGCTTTCTTCTCTGGCAACTTCTTCTTCTTGTTCACGACCGTCTTGTTCACGGGCACCGTCTTCCCACCACCACCACCACCACCACCACCACCACCACTGGTCAACGCTTTCGGGATATTCTTCGTGTTCGTGAGAGGAATCCGAATGTCCGGCATGTGCGACGGTCGCCTGGTGATCGTCGACGGGCTCGTCGATTCGTCGCGATACATCTTTATGCTGGGACCCTCCGTGCTGCTCGCGTCTCGTGGCGGAAGCCGAATCATAATCGTGTAAACCTATGCACAGACACGCGACGATGACTACGCGAGAAGGAGGGATACGTGCGATTCATTCGATCTGGTTTTCGTTTGCAACTATCATACGATTCGCTCGGTGACTTCAACGCGAACAAACGCGACTAACGTCTAAAACAACAGCATACATGCGAACGTAGGAACACAACAAGAAGAACAAGAAGATAGAAAACGTACGGAATCGGTGGGAATGCTTTTTATCAGCGATTCCCCGGATTTGCCAAACTTTTTATACTCAGTGGCGTGATGATTGTCGGCGACGGCTATACCGGTCGGCGTCTTCTCGACGGTCACCGTCGTCGAATGAATACCGCTCAACGAGGCGGACCGCGAGACCGTACCCGTGAGAGGAGTTTCCACCGACAACGGCGTTATCGCTTCGTCGTAACCGTGTCCGGTCCGACTGCTCTCCGCACCCTCAATGTCTTCTTCGTCTTCGTCGTCCTCGCGGCCGCTGTGCCACCACGCGATGCACCATATCTTCAACCACATCCACGAAAACGGTCGATATTTCTGCAACAATGTTCGCAATCATTGTTCGGTTCCGGTTCGTTATCACGCGTCCGCCTCTTCTACTACTTCTACTACTACTACTACTACTATTACTACTACTACTACTAGTACTACTACTACTACGCCTGCGCTTACGGTAATGTACTTTTTGCGAAAACTAAAACTATGGCTAAGAATGAAATTAAAAACGAATTCGATTGGTCTCTCTGGTAACGCGTACGTAGTAGGATAAACCCGATGACGGTCTAGTCGAATTGAATAATTACTGGCGGGAACAATTACCGTTTTGTATTGAGGATAATGTTTCTCTAGATAAGATACCGCGATATGCGTCGCGTTCACATCCTCGATTCCAGTGCTCGATTCGCTTCTTGGCCTCCTGCCGTCCTCCAAGTCCAACGCTTCGTCGCTAATTACGGAACGGAAACAAATCGACATGTACTTTCCAAAGTTGATTCGAACGATGATCGCGTTGCTGCGCCCGTGCCCGCGCCCCGCAACCGAACATCTTTATCCTCCTCGATCGCTACTCGATTATCGGCTCAGCTCTCGCGTCGAACGGGCGATAGAGCGTCTTACATGGAGCGCTTGCACATTACACGATTCGTCGGGACACAGTCTCCCTTCGCCTCGTGTCCAAATGACGAAACAAAACAGAAACAGAAAACAAAGGGACGTGCACTCGCGCCTACGCTCTACCTCTTTCTTTCTCTCTTATTACGCGGCGTATCGTATCATCAGCATGTTCCGTCGCGCGTGCATATGCGCGTCTCATACCGAGACGCTGAGTCCTACACAGATAGTACTGGATGTTGGACGTGTTTGATGAAAAATATAAATACACAAATGCTTGAATCGAGCGATCGAGTTTACGCGAAAGATGAAAATCAGTGTTTGAGCGTGGGAGGGAAACGACGGAGACTGAGACCAGAGACTGGTGAAAACGGAATGGGACACGAAAAGGGAAAAGAAAGGAAAGGAACGCATAGAAATGAAACGAAAAGAAAATACATAAAAATCGTGTTCAATGCGCATCAATATAATATAATTACGGTCACGTATAATCGATCATGCGTGTATCGGCGTATAACAACGACGACGACGACGACGACGAATAATCGTAATAACGCGTGGAATAAAAATGATAAAGCACGGTACGTAATGTAACACGTAGACATATGTATGTATGCGTGCATGTATATTTGCGAACGGCGAGGAGGCGGTGATTCGCTGAAAGAATAACAACCGGGTGGGGTGGCGCCGATATCCGCGATCATTATCGCGTTCGTTCCACGATATAGCAAATAGATGTTTGTTTAGAAAAGTAGTCGGACAATCAACCTAGAGTTGCTCCGTTTACTGGCGTCTTGTGTTCCGCCGCCACCGGCCTGCAGATAGGGAAGATCCTTTTGCCTCTTCATGGTCTCCTTCCATATTCGCCAGTAGAGAATGATCATCACCGACACGGGCACGTAGAACGCGGCGATCGCGGTACCGAACGTGATGTAATGATTCGTTTCGATGAATTGAATGTAGCAGGCGTTTACGGGCACCGTTCTCTGACCCTCGATGTACGGCCAGGCGTAGATCCACGGTGGCCATAGAAGCAGCGATATCCCCCATGCGCACGCTGTAACCGAAATGGACGAAGGTACGAATGATGGTAGAACGTGGAACGTTTTCATACTAAAAAAAAAGCTGCTCAAGTCGCGAGAATAATCGACCGACCGACCGACCGACCGACCGACCGACCGACCGACCGACCGACGACGGATCGAAGAGCCGGGGGGCGGGCGGGAGTTAAAGGGTGGACGGCGGCGGCGGCGAGGACGACGACGATGGGAACGGAGGGAAGTCGCGCGCCGCCGCGTTCGAAAAACAAGAGGAAGTCGCGCGCGATTGTATACGCGCAGCGCGCGGTAACGTTACTTGCCGATCATTATGGCGGCCTTGGAGGTGGTTCTCTTCACCCGATAGGTGAGGGGCCTGGTCACGGAGAAATATCTGTCGAAGCTGATGATCAGAAGATTCAAGACGGACGCGTTGCTGGCCAGGTAATCCAAAGCTAACCACGTGTCGCAAATGTGGGGACCGAGAGGCCAATAACCGAGCACGGTGTACAACGTGAAGAGTGGCATCGAGATCAAGCCGATAGCGAAATCGGCTACCGCCAGACTGAACAAGAAGTAATTCGAGATCGTCTGCAGCTGTTTGTCAATCTTGAACGAGATCATCACCATTATGTTACCGACCACCGTGGTCACGCTGAGCATAACGGCGATCATCACTATGATCACGCGTCCCCATATCCCGTAGGTGTGTGGCTCTCCACCGCAGTCGAGACCGTTGCTGCTCGCGTTCGAACTCTCGATCTCGCCGCCGCCGCCGCCGCCGCCGCCGCCGCCGCCCCCGGTAATCTCGGAGAATTCGTCGAAAACATTGGAAATGTCCAGCACGGCCGAAGTCACGTTCATGTCTGTGTCGTGCTGGTGTGCGTGACGAGCGTCTTTTCGCGCCTATCGCCGAAACGAAGACTCTTGTCTCTTTTTGTCCGCGCGTCCGTCACCGTGTTCAACCGTGCGCGTCGCGCCGTCGTCGCTCCACGCACGTTTTACAAGCGAGGCGGCGGACCTTCTTCGCGACGACCGCAACCGGGTTATCGCTCAGGCAGTTTTCTTCTTCTTCTTCTTCTTCTTCTTCTTCTTACTCTGTTTTCGGTTTCTCTCTGACGATCGAACGTGACTCTTATCCTAGTTTGTCCATCGCCAATCGCCCGTTCATACCGCCCAGTATACGACGCAGTCTATGTGCGTACTAAATTTTCTTCTTTATCATCCAGCTTATCGTCGTCTATCAAAAATCCGTCGTCCGTCGATTCAACGTATCACACGACGTTCCGACGACGCGGCGGACACTTTCCTCGCGATTTCGGTTCTTGGTTTCCGTCTGCGTTTCGCACTTCTTCTCCTTCTTCTTCTATCCCTCGTCGACAACTTAACATCGTCGTCATCATCATCATCATCATCATCATCATCTTCTTCAACGTCTTCGGTCGTCCGTCTTTCCGTTTCATGACTAGCCGATCTTTTTCTTCTTTTTCCCTTTGGTCGTTGCTAAACCGTTGCCTTCGTCTCTGTTCGTCCACGGCCCTCGATTTCTCTCAAACTCACCACCAGAACCTCTATCTCCTTCCCTTCACCCCTTCTTTCTCTCTCTTTCACTCTATTTCGTTTTTTCGGGTCTCCTCTCCGCGGAGCGGCTACGACAACGACGACAAGGACGCCGACGACGACGACGACGACGTCGACGAAGACGACGACGACGATGACGACGGTGATGCGTACGAGTTCTTGTTCGCGTGCTTCACGCACTCGAAAACGGTCGACGCGTCATTTTCCCATCGTCGTTTGGAACATCCTTTCTCCAAATCCGACCTATTTATTGTTCTCCTCGCATGCAGAACCAGCAGCAGCGGCGAGAACGACACGCGACACGCGACGCGACGTACGCGCGCACGCACGCACGTACGCACGTACGCACGCACCGATTTCAGGTTCGCCTCTGATGTGGACCGTGGTGAACGTTTACCGCCAAAGCGTAGAGAGACGAACGAAGGGTGCGTCAACTGCATACCCTTCTCAGCGGCCGCATCGACGGCGCGTCATCTGTCAACAAATAACAATCGTATAAGTATGTATGCGCGCGCGCGCGCGCGCGCGTTGGTGGTTGGATCGCGGCCGCGGTATAGTATATGCACGTACGTATACGGCGAACTGTACGTAGGAGTACGTCTCTAGTAATCTTTGGATCTCTCTGTCTTTTACGCGACTCGATCGAAATGAAAATTAAAAAAGAAAGATAAATCGATATCCGTTACCGGCTAGGCGATCCGTACCAATGTCCAGCAGGTTGCCACTGCCATCGCCGATGCCAATAGTATGTTCCGGTACGCGGCGCGAACAACCGTCGTCGTACTCATTGCCAGACACGGCGCCGTAACGCCGTAACGCAGAGTCGATCGGAGAAGAACGATCATTTTCGACGATGCTTACGACAACCCTGTCAAAAGCGGTTACGCAAGTATTATTCGTTACCATTTTCGCGCGACTCCGTTTCATTTATAACTTGGTAGGTATACGTAGACGCGCGCGCATACCGAGTTTTCGAGTCGCCGAAACAACTAACTATCCCGTCGTTAGATAGATCAGTCCGATTCCACTTTCTACCGGGGATCGTCGACCTGATACACAACTTGTCGTCGCCTCCGACCTTCACGGCTACCCTCCTATCCTACACACAATACGCGCTTACACGTTAAGCTGGCTAATCGGTTCACGTACACCGCGAGTTTAGCGTTTGTCGTTCTTCGAAACAACTAAGAATCTACTACGACGACGACAACGAATCGATTCGATGATCTGTGTGACAAGACCATCGTTCAGTCAGTCCCGAGTAGTCTCGAACAGCAAGGAACAGGACGAAACGATGCGGCATCCGTCGCGGGGACCGCGTTCGTGTATTCCGCGACGTTTTTACTAAAACAGACCACACATAGCCGGTAGCTAGCCGCTGGACGATGAACGCGATACATGTATGTACATACGAACCATCTACTTTGCCCGTAACTCCTTGTATTTTGGCCGCACATTTTGCTCGCTCGTCGTCGACTGTTAACGACGACAATACGTAATCCTCTGCGTTTATTTTCAGCCAAAATACAATAAATTGCACGCAGTGTACAGTAGGCAGCAGAGCTACATTGCGTATCGCGTATCGCGGAAGGTCGGGTATTATTAAGTGGCATAGTGGTTGCGCGTCGAAAGCTCCGCCACGGTAGTTCTCCTTATGCGAGTTATAAATAATTTTCCGATATCGATATTGTTTCATCTTCGCACGCGTAAGCGGCCACGATCCAACATCCAACGGCGAGCACGCGCGATAGTTCTCCTCTGCCACTTCCTCTGCCACTGCCTCTGCCTCTGCCTCTGCCTCTGCCTCTGCCTCTGCCTCTGCCTACGTATCTACCTGCTGCTGCTCTCCGTCTATTTTCTATAGTCTATTACGCATTAAAAATATCGTCTCGAGAGAAAAGATCGTCCGCCGCTCCGCACCGTTGCACGTAGCTCCGTCGCGCGTTGCCTGACTAATGGTAAACCGCTGGCTATAATAATCGTGGCCTCGTTAAGGATGTATTGGCTATACAGTCAATCCCGAAAGTTTATGTACTTTAGAAACTCATTTTTTAAAAAGAAATCAGACGTCGGAAGAACATTGCTAATAATAAACAAGAAAAAAAAATTTTCGATTTTTCCGAGATTTTCCAAGGGAAAATTGCATCAGACTTTTCTTTTAGAGGACGACGAGATCTACAATTTCCATGTAAAAATTTTTCGCTAGCGTCAATAGTTTACGAGTAATTTGCAAAAAACTGTTTTTTCGTTTTTCGTCAATAACTCGTAAACTATTAATGCTAGCGAAAAACTTTTATACAGAAATTGTAGATCTCGTTATCCTCTACAAGAAAGCAATTTCTGTAATTCTCAAGAACTGCAATTTTCCCTTATCTTCAAGGGTGTAGGAGTTATTGAGGAAAAACGAAATTTTTTTCCAAAAGTTCGCCGTTTCGACTGTGGAATGGTCGGATTTTGTCAACATCAATAAAATGCCAAATAATCATACGTGACTCGTTAAATATCGAAGTTAGAAGGAAAACAACTTTTATTTGAAGCATTTTTCGCAATTTTGAAAAAAAAAATTTTTCGTCAGCGTCAATCTTTTTAGGACGTAGCTATTTATTATTAGCATTATTCTTCCGACGTCTGATTTCTTTTTAATTATAGGAAATGCGTTTTTCTAAGGTACATAAACTTTTCGGATTGACTGTATAGCCAATACATCGTTGACGACGTCCCTGTCGATAGAGACGGACACACGTATGTGTGTAAGCATAGCAGCAGGTATAGGCAGCAGCAGGTACGAACGAAGAACGAATGTGAAAACCGTCGCGTCGCGCGATAATGGTTTACGATCGCGATCTATTTACGAGGCAAGCTGTGTACGTTCATACCACCCTACCTACATCTCGTATGCTCGAGCCCTATTTATACGTATGTATCCTATGATCGGCCACCGTCAGCGTCGACGCTTTCTTACCGCGGCAGCCCATTTTTTCGTTGTGCGTAGCAGTTTCACAGTAGCTCGAATCAGTTTTCGAGACAGCGGGCAAATCAGGGACGAACGACCCTTTCCCTATTTCTGTTCTAGTAGTTTTTGAACGCGGAGAAAAGTCGATAATTCGACGCACCTGACCGTGTGATCGCGAGATACGGTCGAGAGAAACGGCGACGTCGACGACGACGAAGCGACGCGAAATCATCGGCACCACGATCATACAACCATTTCTTCGGGTTGCTCGTTCGGATAGCTGGCGCTATCATGTTGCTACCGTACGCTCTCTACACCCTATATCTACACACCGATCGCGTTACGCGCTGTTCTTTTCGCCGTATGGTTCCGTACTTACTGCAGCTCGCGCGTGTAATCCAAGTTGCTCAACGACGTGACATCGTGCGTCGCGTTCGTTGTCGCAGCAACGATCGGACGATACGTCGGCGGATCCACCTCTTCCGTTAGCATGCCACAAGCCGCGCCGTCGTCAATAGCGTATCACCACCGGCTGCTGGCCGTCCAACCACCGCGGCGGTGGGCATCGGTATCGGGATGGACATGAACATTTCAGGCGTCGCACCCCTCGATCAACTCGATTTCCCTTCTCTGTTCTTCAGCGATCGAATTCAGCCTGTGGAGTCGCATTCTCCGGCGACGATTCCAAGTAGCGTTTCTCACAGACGCCCGACGCGTAACGTGTACGATACTCCTCCGGTGCAGCCGGTGCGTGGTGTCTCGAACCGTACTATTGCTGTGTGCGGCGTTCAGGAAGAACAGACAAAAAAAAGAGACGCGCGTAAGTAGGTTGTTAGAAGATTTCTGACTACGGTCGACGCGGGAGTCGGAGTCGGGGAATCAGAGTCGAGGTCGGGGGAATCGCGGGAATCGAGAATGCAAAAAACGATGACACACGAATCACGTTGCCTGTCGCGTATCGCGCGCCCAAGACTCGATCGTTTGATCATCGTCGACGTTTTGTCGCAGCTGGAAATTAGAACGTAGACCGTATATTACTTGTAACACTGCGTACGTAAATCGATATCGAGACCGGGCGATATCGTGTACGACCAAAAAATTGGATTTCCGAATCATTGGATCTCGGAAGTGTTGGAATTTCTCGCGCGCAGAGCATCGCGCTTTCTTCCAACTCGCGTCCATTGCGACGCGCCCGTGTCGCGAACCTCAGTGAACACTCTCCGTCGAGAGAAGCTGCCGCCGACGGAAACATCGCGTCTCTAACAATAAGTCATTGAAACTACTTGAAAAACCATACGTCTGTACTCTGTATCGCGTATACACGGGGTTCGGTACGGCTGCGGCGGCAGCACGGCTCACATCAACGGGCGCAAGCGGAGTTAGTGGTACGAAACCTACATGGTCAGACGCGGCGACCAACGACGCGGCGCAACGAACGAAACGTACGCGTGTTCTCTCGTCTCTCCCGCTGCGCCGCGCCGCCGTCACGATTTAATTATATCGATGTTACGTTCGACAAAAAATTAAATACACGGCACAGTTATCAGTGTATTGGCAAAACCTCTCTCCAAATCGCAACAAGCTACACAACATACTACGTACCCGGCGGATTCAAGAGATTAAGTCCGACGAATATTAATAATAATAATTATAACACTAATAACGTAGTAACGATATCATTGCCCTTTTTTTTATCAACTACGCAAAATAAAAACATCGCTAGCAAGGATACCCGTGTAGTGAATGACGATGAAAACGAAAACATCTGAAGAGGTTCGGACACGAACGAGTCCAAAACTCTTTGCCTCGACGAACTCGTTGCAAAAATGATCTAATGAAAATCACGCCCATCGATCAGACATCGTTCCGCGATGCGAATGTAACCAAGTTTGAATATAGACGACGACGACGACGACGACGAGGACGAGGACGAGGACGAGGACGAGAATGACGACGACGACGACGGCGGCGACGATCCTAGAACACAATCCGTTGTAAAATATTGATAGATCATGCAGACGATAGGAACGCGCGGCACGAAACGAATTTGGACTCGCGTTGGGTCATCGTCGAGATCCAGATCGAAATCGAAATGAGATAACAATGAAACAACAATTTCTCCCATCACATTTTACCTTGCTCGGCGTGGTTTACGTATAACGGTTGGCCACTCGCGTAAAACAGATCGGTCCCTTACAAACATCCCGGCGGTACACAGCAGTAAATTCTCGATTTCTTTCGTTCATCGCGTAAGGTATTCTCACGGTTATTCGTTACTCGCTACATCGACAGACAAAGAACAGAAAGGTGTTGAAAATGTAACGCGGAACACGATGTATTCGATCGATCACTGATTTGATCTGGTTGCTAGAATTCGAGCGAAAAAGGCGTGGTAGGAGATTGAACGACGGCGACGACGCCGACGACGACGAGGAGGACAACGACGATCACGGAAAGAGGATCTGGGTGACGAGGAAAACGAATGAACACAAATGAGCTCACAGGTGTTATCTGTCGATGATGAGTCGCGGGCGGGGATCGACGAATCTTTCGTCGAGGGGTGGGTCGATGGGTCGCGCCACTCCAAGGGATCCGACTTCGCGAAGGGAATGAGACCTCGACGAGAATACGACTAGAAGACGTGGGTATGGCAGTGACGACGGCGACGACGGTCCGAAAGCAGCGAGAAAACGTTTGACGAGTACCGCGTCCACCGGCGTTCGAGGAGCGCCGACAGCGAACGAACCGGGTAGTGTTATGTATTGGTCCGGTGGTCGGAGGTGATCCCTGGACGGGCCGTGGCCGTTCGTAGGACGAAACGAAAACGCATACGATCTATGCGATCGAAAGCGACCAAGATGAAAAATCGGTGTTGGTCGGCGCGTATCTGCCGAGGCGAAAACAACGATGGTAATCGGCGGGGAAGGGTAGCGAGAAACTCGGTTTCGAAACTTGGTACTCGTCGTCGTCGTCGTCGTCGTCGTCGTCGTCGTCGTCGTCGGAACGAGCCAACAACGGTGCTACTACCGCCGCGAGCAGGGTGTGAACCTGGAAAGAGCGCACGAACGCCGATTCGTTTCCTCGCTCGCGAACGATGGCTTTGCACATAATTCGGATATCACTGGCATCCAGATGGCCTCGTCTATCAGGCGACGAACGAACAGAGGCTAGACGAGACGACTATCCGCGAAATTCTTCTATCGTGCACGTATCTCGAGTGTACACGAGAAAACTGTATGTAGTATGTACCAGCAGCAGCAGAGTACCACTCCGGCCCGATTATCGGTCACGCACACACATACACGCAGACGTATCCTCGAGCACGCACACACGACGCGTAAGCTCTCGGCACGCATGCACGGAGAATCCGCGGCGGCGGCGGCGGCGGCGGCGATGGCAATGGGAAAGATGGGCAATGCCGGCGGGGAAGGCAACGACGGTGGGGACGGTGACGACGGAAGGGTCCTGCACAGTGGCGATGGTGGCGTTTAACTAAATCTACGCATCGCACGCGTCCAACGCAAGGCTGCAACGAGACCAATATTTTTGTTCACCGATCGCACGTTCCCCGTGTCCTGTCCGTTATGTTCGGAGTCTCTCTCGAGCCCTTCGCGAACCTATGGACGGACAACGCGCGACGTGCGCGAGATACACGCGGCGGCGAATCTGGAAAAGACCGATCACACGTCTGTGTGCCCGCGTACGTGTGTAAATGCGCGAGAAAGGATAAACGAACGATTATTGCAAACTGAATAAACTGATAAAAGAAAACTACGGCACGTATACGTATGCGTATGCGTGCAGCAGGTTTTTATCTATAGGCAAAAGGGGAGAAAAGTTGCAGTCGCAACGAAAGGAGCGGCCGCGGAAGGCAAGACAGTAAACGAACAAATGGGGTGGGAATATCGTGGAGGTGGAGGTAGGAGAGAAAAAGGGAAGAGTAGGGCGACAGAGAGAGAGAGAGAGAGAGAGAGCGTCAGAAAGGCGCGCGCTTGTGTGTGAGAGACAGATAGAGAGAGAGAGAGAGATAGTGAAACGGGATCAAAGTAAGGGACAGAGAAGGACGCAGAGACGATGATTGCACGAGGGATGCGTTCGCGACGGAAGTACGAGGCACACTACTAGTAACTAAGGGCGTGGGCAATCGGAGGAAAGCCGGTGTGAAGTTCCCGAGGTTAGACGACTACATTGATTTTGATTTTCGAAGCGCGCGCACGGGCGGCCGTTCCGTGTTCAATTCCATCCGCGTTCATAGATGCAAGCATGGAACGTACTGTAGTAGTCATCGTGTCGCTGACGATCTTCATCGCGAAATCAACGTTTACCGTTGACTAGGCTCTGGCCAGACACGGTATCCGGTCGTCAGCATTCGCGGCTTGAACGATTCTCTTTCTCGTTCGGTTCTTCTACGTTGCTCTTGTCGGCAGCGGGAGTGTGATTCAGTGATTCTTTCTACGATTCGCAGCGAGCGTTGTCTCACGCCTAATCCGGTCGTACCAAACCATTTGAAGCGAAAACACGAGTACGCGCGTCTTTCCGTTTAATCGCGTGAATTATATAAAGTATACCTGTCTGTCGAGCTGCCTGCCAATCGATCGCACACTTGTTGTAAAATAAAATATACGAACAATGCCGCGATAGGTTTTGATTATCACGCGCAATGAATTGCCAGACCAGCGTAACCAGCGGCAAGTGTAACAATACATATGAGACACCACGGGCAAACGACCCACAAATTCAACAAATGTCCCCTTGCCCAGGCAGAGAAAGAGAGAGAGAGAGAGAGAGAGAGAGAGAGACATATAATAT
>NW_017167275.1:15273-15860 GCF_001652005.2 Ceratina calcarata | reverse complement strand
TAACGACGACAATACGTAATCCTCTGCGTTTATTTTCAGCCAAAATACAATAAATTGCACGCAGTGTACAGTAGGCAGCAGAGCTACATTGCGTATCGCGGAAGGTCGGGTATTATTAAGTGGCATAGTGGTTGCGCGTCGAAAGCTCCGCCACGGTAGTTCTCCTTATGCGAGTTATAAATAATTTTCCGATATCGATATTGTTTCATCTTCGCACGCGTAAGCGGCCACGATCCAACATCCAACGGCGAGCACGCGCGATAGTTCTCCTCTGCCACTTCCTCTGCCACTGCCTCTGCCTCTGCCTCTGCCTCTGCCTCTGCCTACGTATCTACCTGCTGCTGCTCTCCGTCTATTTTCTATAGTCTATTACGCATTAAAAATATCGTCTCGAGAGAAAAGATCGTCCGCCGCTCCGCACCGTTGCACGTAGCTCCGTCGCGCGTTGCCTGACTAATGGTAAACCGCTGGCTATAATAATCGTGGCCTCGTTAAGGATGTATTGGCTATACAGTCAATCCCGAAAGTTTATGTACTTTAGAAACTCATTTTTTAAAAAGAAATCAGACGTCGGAAGGACATTGCTA
>NW_017167275.1:0-14641 GCF_001652005.2 Ceratina calcarata | reverse complement strand
GGTGGGGACGGTGACGACGGAAGGGTCCTGCACAGTGGCGATGGTGGCGTTTAACTAAATCTACGCATCGCACGCGTCCAACGCAAGGCTGCAACGAGACCAATATTTTTGTTCACCGATCGCACGTTCCCCGTGTCCTGTCCGTTATGTTCGGAGTCTCTCTCGAGCCCTTCGCGAACCTATGGACGGACAACGCGCGACGTGCGCGAGATACACGCGGCGGCGAATCTGGAAAAGACCGATCACACGTCTGTGTGCCCGCGTACGTGTGTAAATGCGCGAGAAAGGATAAACGAACGATTATTGCAAACTGAATAAACTGATAAAAGAAAACTACGGCACGTATACGTATGCGTATGCGTGCAGCAGGTTTTTATCTATAGGCAAAAGGGGAGAAAAGTTGCAGTCGCAACGAAAGGAGCGGCCGCGGAAGGCAAGACAGTAAACGAACAAATGGGGTGGGAATATCGTGGAGGTGGAGGTAGGAGAGAAAAAGGGAAGAGTAGGGCGACAGAGAGAGAGAGAGAGAGAGAGAGCGTCAGAAAGGCGCGCGCTTGTGTGTGAGAGACAGATAGAGAGAGAGAGAGAGATAGTGAAACGGGATCAAAGTAAGGGACAGAGAAGGACGCAGAGACGATGATTGCACGAGGGATGCGTTCGCGACGGAAGTACGAGGCACACTACTAGTAACTAAGGGCGTGGGCAATCGGAGGAAAGCCGGTGTGAAGTTCCCGAGGTTAGACGACTACATTGATTTTGATTTTCGAAGCGCGCGCACGGGCGGCCGTTCCGTGTTCAATTCCATCCGCGTTCATAGATGCAAGCATGGAACGTACTGTAGTAGTCATCGTGTCGCTGACGATCTTCATCGCGAAATCAACGTTTACCGTTGACTAGGCTCTGGCCAGACACGGTATCCGGTCGTCAGCATTCGCGGCTTGAACGATTCTCTTTCTCGTTCGGTTCTTCTACGTTGCTCTTGTCGGCAGCGGGAGTGTGATTCAGTGATTCTTTCTACGATTCGCAGCGAGCGTTGTCTCACGCCTAATCCGGTCGTACCAAACCATTTGAAGCGAAAACACGAGTACGCGCGTCTTTCCGTTTAATCGCGTGAATTATATAAAGTATACCTGTCTGTCGAGCTGCCTGCCAATCGATCGCACACTTGTTGTAAAATAAAATATACGAACAATGCCGCGATAGGTTTTGATTATCACGCGCAATGAATTGCCAGACCAGCGTAACCAGCGGCAAGTGTAACAATACATATGAGACACCACGGGCAAACGACCCACAAATTCAACAAATGTCCCCTTGCCCAGGCAGAGAAAGAGAGAGAGAGAGAGAGAGAGAGAGAGAGAGAGAGACATATAATATAATAATAAGAGAACGCGCGGTTTATGTATTTCGACACGAGTCAAATAATTCTAAATAGCGTTCCAAGGTGCGACGACGATGTTTCATTTCTGAGCTGGTTCGACAATTAGATGAATTACATTAGGGGAATTAAAGCAAATTATATAGTTATAATCAAGTTCAAATCGCATCATCAGTTTAAAACCAGCAGATAAGTTCTCACGATATTTATTTTTCGATTCGAATTGAATTTAATTGAATTGAATATCCGTTTTATTTGACAAAATATAAAATTGTACAAAAAGGATTCGAATCGCCTGTCTGAGAACCAATCAGTTCGCGAGATTGGCGATCGACTCGAAGCTCCGTTCAGTTTGCATAGCGTAATAAAAGAAACAACCTGCAACCGCAACATTTTTCTGTGTGTTATCAGCAGCAGGTGCATGTATATACATGCACACAGTATGTACTGTAAACAACTGAAAGGAAAACGTTTGAAAACGTTTTAGTCGCGGGATCGGGAATAACAGATTTCTATTCGTTTCGTCCGTATAACGTGTATCGTAAGCGCGGGGGTTAAAACGTAGAGACAGCTGTAAACGCATACGTGCACGTCATCTATATACGCGTTACGCGTAATTTCACAGGTTTCTCTCGTCTCTTGTATCAAAGATCCCGCAATTACGTCTAACCACATACATCGTGCCTATCTACTACACACGTATTAAGGAGAAGTGATCGTTTATATTCAGGGGCAAAGCTTCTCGGATAATACCGTCATCGTCGTCGTCGTCGTCGTCGTCGTCGTCGTCGCCGTCGCCGTCGCCATTATCATCATCATCATCATCATTATCATCTTCGTTGTCGTCATCGTCGTCCTTGTATCATTATGGAGACCGACAGGCGATCAGATCTGTATGAAGAATGGAAAAGACGGGTAACGGTTCATGGATAATAAGTATTTACTAGTGTACCAGAAATGTTGCAATTCATTCTCAAGCAAAAACCAAGTGATACAGATCGTACGATACACGAGATCCAGCTGCAACGATCGACAACACTGGGTCAAGTCGCACAATCATTTTCTAATTCAGACATTTGTTGCACAGGCATTTCTTGGCCCGCTCCCTCAGGGATTTCTTCAGCTGGGCGCAGCGGCAGCAGCAGCTGCAGCAGCAGCGGCAGCTGACCGAAATGCTCAGCAACAGCAAGAAGCAGCGGATCAACAAGCTGCGCTCGCACTGCATCAGCTTCAAATGCAGAATATGCCTGCGATGCATGAACGTTACGTTGGTAGACTCAGCATAACGATCGTTCAGGTAACCGACAATAATAATCATTACATTACCTGGATGATACCTGGTGGTGGTTGTGGTGGTGGTGGTGGTCGGTACCTGGTAACTGCCTGCCTGGTAACCGTGAGTGTTGGAGGGGACGAAAGATCGAGAGCGATTCATTGCGAATCGTCGTGCGAATGATACGTGCGGCAGCGGTGATATGTGGAATAATGAAAAGATGTTTGCTGCGTAGGCTAAATTAGTGAAGAACTATGGAATGACGAGGATGGATCCGTACGTAAGACTAAGAGTAGGCCATGCCGTCTATGAAACGCACACGTGTTCGAACGGAGCGAAAAATCCACATTGGAACAAAGTGATCGCATGGTAGGTATGGCTTAATACCGCGGCGCGGCGGCGGCGGTATCGTTATACGCGTTCGCTCGCATTTATTCGCCCGATGACGTTCGTTCTTGCATTTATTTTCTCTGTTTTATCATCCAGCTATTTGCCACCTGGAGTATCACAGATATACGTAGAAATTTATGACGAATGTTCCTTTGTTATGGACGAATTAATTGCATGGGGTCACATAGATATTCCATCGCAGGTCCTTCAGAAAGGAGAGACGCACGAGGATTGGTATATGCTCAGTGGAAAACAAGGAGACAATCAAGAGGGAATGATAAATCTAGTTTTTAGCTTTCTGGTAAAAATCTATTGCAATGTCCGTGATCGATGATCGTGTTAGTAATAGTAGTAGTAGCAGTAGCAGTAGCAGTAGCAGTACAAGTAGCGATGGTAATAACAATAATATGTCCGACTGCACCGATCCTTCTCACGTTCCTCGACAGCCCAAGTGCCATCCGTACGCGGGTGCAACACCTCCACTTATGATGGTTCCTTCGGCGACGATGTTCGGCATGACCCGTCCGTACGCACCCATCAACGTCTACACGGCGCCACCCGGTGTAGCCGCAGTGCCACCCGTTGTCCCCAGTTGTATGCCAAACGCCGAGGTTGAATTGAAACAGGTAACGAACGAGAGCGGCAGCAACCACGATCTTTGCTACCATGCCATCGCTTCACGTACCACGCGACGAAACTCGTTGTCGTCGTCGTCGTCGCCGATGTAACGCTTATACGCACTTGCAGATATCCGAGATGTTCCCGAACGTGGACAAGGAAGTAATTAAATCCGTTTACGACGCGAACAACGGGAAAAAGGATGTAACCATAAATTCGTTACTTCAAATGTGCGAATAGAGGCACAAGGGGAGAGGAGACGATCGAAACTGATTTTCAATTCCAAAGGCCATATTTGTATTTCGTCCTGTTGTATTCCTATGCTGTATTCTCTTTAAACTGTAATATATATATATATATATATATATATTCGCAATTTATCGCCATACGTAATTTAGGATAGATTTCGCATGCGAGGAGGCTCACGCGGCAGGACTACTATCAGTCGGGAGCACCGAGACAGACGAGACACGAGATCGGGGATATCCTTACCGGGCGGCGGAAATGAACAGCGTATTCCCCATTCATCTTTTTCATGTACAGTATAAATCTGAAATATTTGTTCTCGCGTTGCCTGTTTTTCGCTGCAACTACTTTCGTTCATCACATGCAATCATTACGAACGGATGCGGCTGCGCCCGCTTGGCGTATCCGTGCGCGATTACCCATGTGCTGGAACACGAACTTACCGTTGATTCATGATTTGCAAAACGATACGTATACAGAGATTATACTGCGAAGTGGAAGGAGAGTGGAAGAAGCAATCAAAAAGCCTAATCTGAAGTTATCGTGATTTAATGTATGTATGCATGCATGCATGCATGCATGTAGTATACATGCGTTCGTCGTCGTCGTCAACCAAACCCGACGTAACGATCACGACGCGATACAGCGGCTACATAGTTTCGCTACGCATTCCCTACGCAGTCAGGAGAGAACTTGTAACCGTTTTCTAACGAATGTATCCGACACCGCGTTAAACGTTATGATAAATTCTCTTGGTCGCAACTTGGTTCACCTTAATCATCGCCATTCCACCCAGCCACCTCCGAGAGACAATAGTCGAAAAGAAATGAACGTTGAACTTACACAGTCTCGACGCATCGTCGACGACGACGTTAACTCGACCACATATAGAAATATGTGTTCTGCCAATGCGGCAGATAATTCTTGATCGGGTCCGTCACGAATTTCGTCAGAGGCACTTTGGTAGAAAGCGTGGTAAGAATCGTTTCTATCCTAACGCTACTGTACTTGTCGTAAAACGGTGATTTCAATATGTAGAGAAGCAACGCGAGTCTTCTTCTAAAGATCTCTTTCTTCTCCGCTTTACTAAGCGACACGTTCCTCGCCACCTCCAAGCTAACGATCTTTAAACTGGAAAGAGAGTAAGAAAACATGTAAAAAGATAATCACATTGGTCGATCACGGTCACTCGTCAACAACATATCAACACCACCACCACCACCGCCACATATCTCATTGTTAGCCGTCTCTGCGTTTGTCGCTTCATACCTGAGCAGATCGATGGCGAGCGATAGTAACCACGGTGGCCAGCGTTTCTCTCCAGTCAACGACATACATCCCAAATGGAACAGCGGTTTCACGACGTACAGACTCTGCAAAAATAAGATAGTTTGACAAGGCACGATAGGACGTCAACAAGGCAGGAGGGAACCGTTCGACCGAACCGGCGGACCATGCGTACGACTCGCGATGTACGCACGCGGCGAATGTACAACGTATACCTCTGCCAATATCAAATTCCTTTCCGACGGCGGAGACGATCCGTTTGCTCGCGACTCGTGGCTAGCCGCGTCCACTGCCAGCGGCAGGCCTGACGACAAAGGTTCCCATACGCGGGTATACGGAGAACCGGCACCTCTGACACTTCGAACGATGGTACCAGATCGTTTCAATATAAATCCTTGTTGTCTTCCGGCGGCGGCGGCGGCGGCGGACTCCCGGTGCCCCTGCTCCTGTTCCTGCTCTTGCCCTGGCTCTTTTAATTTTTCTCTGTCAAGGGGCTGTATCGGCGGACTTTTGGTCACACGTTCTTTGTGCAAATGAACCAACAAAAGTCTCAACACGGTTCTATAGAAGACGGACAGAAAGAAGACTACTATATTGGAAGCGAGCGAGTGAAACGACGATCAGCTGCTAGAGTCAGCGCTACGGTAGAAAGCAGCGTAGAGGATACACAGGCAGGGAAAAAGGCAAGTCAGCCGTCTACACACACTCACTTAAATATTTGAACAATGGCAATTATAGCCCACTTGCCGCTCTGGCCCCACAACTTTTTCGCAGAAATCTCGAAAAGGGCTTCCGTATATTCGACCACAGTCAGCCAGACTTTTATCTTCGACTCGAACCGAGAAAACTTTACGTGCACGCGTTTTCCGCTGCACATCAACAGATCGTTGAAAAGTACTATCAAGTTGGACAGAGCATACAGCAACTCCCATGCCAAAGTGGAATTATTGAATCGACCTACGAGCAGTAAAGAGAAACGATTATAGGGAGACGAACGATGAACGAAGGTATTCCCGCCGCCTCAGCATCATCGTTACGAATATCGCGCGCGATTGATGAAAAACCGAGAAGTCAGTCATCAGACGCAGACAGGCTAATCAACGACGGAGCATCACACTCATGTGTAGTCGTGCATCGGGTCGTTCACGCGGCGTCGAAACACGAACAACGAAAGAATATATGAAAACTGAACATTTCCAACCAGCCGTGAAATAAGGTAGACATTGAATCGTGCTTTCCACCTCCGACAGTAATTGTGGATTTTCCATTATCCATTTTCTGTAGGGCTCGATGATTTTCAACATCGAAGAATGTACAACGTCCAACACCATCGTCGCTGCTGGGCCGAGTTCTTGGATCGGCTCGCGGATTCAATCTGTGATGCAGGCAAACGTACGATCGTACGTTACCGTAGTTGAGTAGCTACGTAACTCTGCTATGCCCAGTCAGTGGTTCGCTCCAGTTCGTTCGATCTGCGATTCTTCGGCGTTTCTACGTAGCAATCGTCGTTATCCTTACACTCGTATCGTTATTATTAATCGTTGTGTCGTCGTGCAGCAGGATTCACTTAACCTCACATTTACGCTTGTCAAGTTGGTGACAGCGGAATGGTGTCAGTCAGTGTACGTGTGCGTAATCGCTCCCGTACCCGTAGTCGCGTAGTCACAGTCAGCCATAGCAGATAGCACTATAGCACTTAGCAGCCATTAGTCAGCCATGAGCCATAATCAGCGTGGTCAGCGGGGCGGCAGCATCGCTCCAGTGACGAGCGTACGTGGTAGAAATTCTACCGTAGAATCAGTGCTGTAGTAGGCTGGTGATTGGTGAGGTCACCGTTGTCCATGCCGTTGTCGCGTCGTAGTGTCATAAAATTCGAAGAATTCAAGAATTTGAGCGCCTCTCGTTAGGGAACAGTGAACGCGAACTTATAGGTTAAAGACTGAGGAGGGTATCCAGGGGTATCGGCGGCGGCGTCGAAAGACGAAACGACGAAACCAGTGTCGAAACGGCATCGAAACGGTTTATCGTCACATCGTGGCCGTGCTGGCTAAAACCAGAGATGAGCAATATAACTGTCGTTGTTGTTGGTTCAGTGGTCGATCGGTGAGGGATCGCCAGGTGAGGTCGTGAGGACTAGTCGAGTTCGAAACGCGAAGAAATAATTAGGATATTTTGCATACACGAGCTTCGTAAAAACGATACGGAGCTCACCGAAATCAGAATTCGAACGTCTCTAGTAGCAGAAGTGAAAATCGATGTCGATGAGTTACGGATACGCTTGAACGTGTCTCTGTTTAGTGCGAATCGTGCGAATCGAATTTCGGTGTGAATCACTGCACGTTTCTTCCTCAATGCATACTACAGCACACGAGTAGGATATAACAGAGGTAAGTTGGACAATCTCGACAACGATTTGTAACATTACGATTAGAACAAGAATCGACAAGACTCCGACAAAATCTCCCGTGATCCCAGTCTGTAGTACCTGGCTGTACGTGGTACGTCGCGAATAAAGTTTGTCCGGTTTTCGGAGTCCGGTGATGAATTTGTCTTTGAAATGAATGTTGTTACGCGTTCGTCGAAACCACGTACCGCCACTATCACCACCCCTGTCAGAATCGGAGAATAACGAAATCGCGATATCGACGTTTTGCAGGTTAGAATCGCGTGAACGAAAATGGCTGAGAAAGTAAATATTATGAAGGTAAGTCGTCGGATCGGATACGTTTATTCGTGAAATTCGCACGTCGTACATGCGTGGATTAACGAGGACTCTTGTTCTGTTTGCCGGTGTTCCCTGTGGTGGTTGATTCGACAGCAAATAGCTGAGCAAAAGCTGAAAGCATTTTCTATTGGGACCATGGGTAAAAGGCCGTTGAGTAAGAAAGAACTGGAGGAACAACGTAAGAAAGAACAGGAACAAGCAGCGGCTCAAGTGAGAACCATTATAATAATCAGAATAATTATTAATCGTGTCCTAACATCTCGTGACCCCGTACACGCGAATGCCAATATTGTTTTCGTCGTCGTTCTCATTACACGCGTGTCGACCATGATGATCGTAGGCTTTCGAGGAATTCGTAGCGACGTTTCAAGAGACTCCTAATAAAACAACGAGTAAAGTATGGGTGAAAGCGGGAACTTACGACGCGGGGAAGCGACAGGAGGACACTCGGGAGAAGGGAAAGCTTTACAAACCTCAGTCGAAAATATCGGAGCTCGTCGACAGCAGATCGTCGGCCGAACAAGCCCAAGAATATGCCAGATTGTTAGGGTCGAACGAAAGGAAATTGGACAGATTGGGGAAAAAGAAGAAAGAGGGTGAAAAGAAGAAGAGCAACCTCGAACTGTTCAAGGAAGAATTAAAAATGATACAAGAGGAACGGGAAGAGAGACACAAGTACAAAGGCGTAGTGAAGAACGTTATCTCGACCCAGTCATCTTCGTCATCGTCGGAAGATCCGATGTTGGCGGCCTTGAAATCCGTCGAAGGTAACTCGCTACGCGGCGCTAACACTCGCCTGTCCTACCTAACATACGATCGTTCTTGCTTCCTCGTCTACCTTCCCCGACTACCTTTCTATGTCCGGAAGCCGGATCGCACCTTTTGGCCGTGTCGACCTTGTCCTTAAAACGTCGTCCTCTTCTCTTTGCACTCGCTCGGTTCGTCGACGGTCCTAAAACAGTTTATCGACACCGCCGCCGTCGTCGCTGCCGGCTTCGTTCGAACAGTATAAAGAGAAACGTTATCTTTCGCAGATGGATCGTTCGATAATGGCGATCCGAACACCACCAACCTGTACTTGGGAAATTTAAATCCGAAGGTACGTGTCCTCTCATGGTATCGACGGTTCCGGGAGTGTGAGCACACTTCCGTTCCCCGTTAATTTTACTCTCCGAGCGCATAATTTTTATCGCCCGATAACAGATCACGGAACAACAGTTGATGGAAATATTCGGCAAGTACGGTCCATTGGCTAGTATCAAAATCATGTGGCCTCGCAGCGACGAAGAGAAAGCCAGGCAAAGGAATTGTGGCTTCGTCGCATTTATGAGTCGGAAGGACGGGGAACGAGCATTAAAGAATCTAAACGGTACGACGAACGTCAACGAGCGTTTCGTATTTGTAAACTGCGATCAAACTATTCGCCATCCGTGTCGATCGGCGTCGTTTTCGCGAACGACGCGTCGCGGACTAAGAGGAGGATGGTGGGTGGTAGGATGGTAGACACCTTTTCACTCGTTCGCATCTCCGAATTGATCGTGATCGAATTTAGGTCGGGACATAATGCAGTACGAGATGAAGTTAGGTTGGGGAAAGAGCGTACCGATACCACCGTATCCCATTTACATACCACCCGCTCTGATGGAAATCACGCAACCACCGCCGCCGTCCGGGCTTCCATTCAACGCTCAACCGCATCGGCGTGACAGACACAAGGTACGTAGTGAAAACGTCGAACGAATCGACGATTCAACTCGTGCAGGCGACGTGTGTGTGTGTGTGTGTGTGTGTATGCCGGGGAGTGATCACCGAAGGGAAAAAGAAAAGCGAGTGACGTATCGATTCCAGATACCGCGCGTCCGTAATCTTCAAACTGTGGACCCTCAGGAAAAAGAAAACTTCGACAAGGTAATAACGTTCTCTTCGTCCGTTCCGTCCGTTTCGTCGAAGCTCCAGAACAGCGCAGCAGAACTACTCGACTCGCGGAATTCATCGCCCCGGAATCTTGTCTCTCTCTCTCTCTCTCTCTCTCTCTCTCTCTCTCTCTCTCTCGTTTCGCAATTCAACCGTGTGTTTGGCGCGTTACACGCGTCATATCAGCGCGCGCACGCGTTTCTCATCAGCGTACGTCGCGATTCAAATAATTATTTATAATGATTTATCTGTTACAAATCGTATCGTACGATCATCGACGAACGTCATGACGATCGTGACTGGGAAACTGGCTGGTTTTGGACCTGAACTCCGTTTCATGAAACAACAACTGCTGCTGTTCCTGCTACTATTGCTGCTGCTGCTGCTGCTGCTGCTGCTGGTACTGCTACCACTGCGCCGTTGAACGAGAACGGTCGTAGATCTTGCAAAATGCGGTCGTCAAAGTGGTGATCCCAACGGAAAGGTACCGTTTTCACTCGACAGACTCGGGGTACGATCATGTCCCATCCAACTGTTCGTGATTGCAGGAATTTAGTCATGTTGATACACAGAATGGTGGAATTCGTAATCAGAGAAGGCCCCATGTTCGAGGCGATGATCATGAACCGAGAATTGAACAATCCCATGTTCAGGTTCGTACACACACGTACGCGACGCACGCACCGAACGGTCGGTTCCGTTTGTCTCACCGCAATCACGTCGTTTCGTAGATTTCTATTCGAGAATTATTCCCCGGCACACATTTATTATCGATGGAAGCTGTATTCCATATTGCAAGGCGATGGACAAAAGGAGTGGCACACGGAAGATTTTCGGATGTTCAAAGGTGGCAGCGTGTGGAGACCGCCTCCGATCAATCCGTGGACGCAAGGAATGCCCGACGAATTGATCGAAATGGAGGAAAGACAAGAACCGAGAAGAGGCAGCTTGTCGAACAGGTAACGCATGCAAACGTACGGCTACTAGACGCGAGCGGACATCCGGGACGGAACGGACCGGCGGACGGCCGTCGGACTTCGCGGCACGTCGAAGCGATCGACCGAAGCTCACGATTTCGACGTCGTCTACTACATTCCGCTTCCGGTAGTCTCTTCTCGATCTCACTCGATCTCACTCGCGATTTCCGGTTCCCTCTGTCGCACAGCCAACGAGACCGATTGGAAGATCTGTTGCGAAACATATCGCCCGAAAGGATAAAAGTCGCAGAAGCGATGGTATTCTGCATAGAACACGCCGAAGCAGCAGAAGAAATTTGCGACTGCATCTCGGAATCGCTCTCGATACTGCAAACGCCCGTCAACAAGAAGATAGCAAGGCTGTACCTCATATCCGACATACTACACAATTGCGGCGTGAAAGTGAACAACGCTACCATTTACAGGAAAGCGTAAGCCTCGTTCCACCATCGGCGTCGTGATCGTCGTTCTCTCACCACACTCTCACTCGTTGGACGCGTCTTTCTGCGCAGGTTCGAAACCAGACTGTTGGACATATTCAGCGAGGTCCATCAAGCTTGCAAACAGTTCGACAGCAGGCTGAAGGCGGAAGGATTCAAAGTCCGCGTCATGAGAATGTTCAGAGCGTGGGAAGATTGGGCGGTCTATCCACGAGATTTTCTCGTCAAACTGCAAAACACTTTTCTCGGACTGGTTCTGCTGGTACGTGGTCCACGCGGTGACGGTGGGAAAGGTCTCGCACGTACGCGCGCGATCCATCGGCGGTTCGTACGTCGCCGCGCACGTGTGTGAGTGCGGTTCAACCGCGAATGAAAATTCTTCTTCGGCAGATGGACGAACCGGAGCCAGAGAATCTGGACGACGACATCGACGGGGCACCCTTGTCGGACGCGGACGGAGACGGGACCGAAGACTTGGACGGGGTACCGTTAGACGGTGCCGCTCTCCTGAAGGGTGCCATGAAGCACGGATTGACGCCTCAGACGAAGCCGAACTACGACGACATCGACGGTGTACCCAGTAGGAACGCGTTTCGAAGCCCGCACATCCAGTCGATCCCAGTCGACGTTAAATCGTTGGATCGTTTTCGGTTACAGTGGACGAAGACATAGACGGCGTGCCCATGGACGAAGACGACGCTACGAACGTACGAAGCAAAGACGGAGGAGGGGACGATAAGAAGCCGTCCTCCGTTCCCGCCGGTTTCGTACCGTCTCGTTGGGAAACCGTCGACCCCGATCAGGTGACCGACGTCGACGACGACGACGACGACGACGACGACGTCGAACGCGACACAGGTATAGACGCTGACTCATTCTTTCGCGCGATCGTTCCAGGTGGAAGCGCAAGCCATGACGACCAGCAAATGGGAAGAACTAGGTCAAAACGAGGACTCGAACTCTCAGGACACCAGTATGGATTCCAGGTAACCAGTCGCAGAAACGTGCGCGTCTTTTCTCATTCCGACCGCCGGTCGCCGAACGATCGGCAGCGGTCCGGTCTCGCGGAAAACCCAACCGTCGAAAAGACCACCGAACCGTCGCACCTCGCACGCAACGAACGAAAGCGTGAAACGATCGATCGAAAGGGTCGATCGGTGGATCGGAAAGAGAAAAGACGTACCGTGCCGACGGACAAACATTAACACGAGGGATCTCGTCACGTTGCGACAGCGGCAGAGACTACCAGAACGAGGAACGACGGAGCCGTCTGCGCGAAATAGAAGTGAAAACGATGCAGTATCAAGACGAATTGGAAAGCGGTAGAAGAACGTTGAAGTCCGGCATGACGATTCAAGGACAAGTGGAACATTACAGGAAGAAACTGATAAGAAAGGTGCGTTGACACGCGCGTGTGCGCGCGCGACAGATCGTTCCGAGAGGGACGAGCGAAGGACGATCGCCGATACAGGGTAAACGCAACAAAAAAAAAAAAAATATTCTGTCTCCGTGGTTTGATCTCGATCGATTCGTTGGACACAGAGCGAAAGAGAGATGAAAGAGGCGAAGAGCGAGGAACGCGAGGACGATCGACGAAGAGAAAAGAAACGAAGCACCACTCCGGAGTCGCCCGCTGCCGTTGCCGCGGCGGCAGCCGCCGCCGCCTGTCACTACAGAGACCGAAGACGAGGTTCGACGAGCCCGCCGTCCTCGTCGTCCAAGGGTCAGACGACCAGCAGTAGCAGCAGCAGCAGATATCGGTAAGTATACGGGGCGTCGACGCGCGCGTGAGCGCGTATCGGTGTCGGGGGGGGGGAGGTGGGTAGGGACACGGGGTTCGAGAACGAGCCAGCTCTCGGGAACCAGCCGAACGACGTGTTACAGATCGCGCAGCAGATCGCCTCCAGCGCCACCGCCTCCTCTGCCGCCGTCTTCACGCGGGAAACGAAGATCTCGATCTCCGTACGCGAAGAAACGAGTACCGACGACGCCGTCACCGCCGCGGATTCGACGAACGCCTTCGCCCTCGTCGTCGTTCTCGTCGAGGGCGTCACGCCGTTCGCCGCCGACGAACGAGCGAATCGACCGGAAGAGGAGGGCCAGGTCGCCGTCGTTGTCACCGCCACCTCCGCCGCGCGCTTCGAAGCACAGCAGACCGCCCGCCAACAACAGCCCGCCGTCGCCGCCGTCGACGCGTAAACACAGACACAAACACAAATATTAAGCGTCGAACGCGGAAAGAAAGAAAAACGGTTCGTAAGAGCAACGACGACGACGACGACAACGACGACAACGACGACAACGACGACAACGACGACGACGAACGAAACGGAGATGACGCGTCATTGCCTCGAACGCGACAGAGGAAACGCGGAGAGAAACACGTCGTTCTCTCGGTAGCGGCGAAGCATCGCGGACCCCGCGCGGTGAAGACCGACGAGAGTTTCGGACGCCCGACCAGTGGCGCACCGTGGAGATTCAACCGACGCGCAGGGAGTAGGTGTGACGCGCGAGCGCGAGCATTCGTACACGAAGAGGACAGACGACAGAAAGAGGCGGCGCCACTAGTCGGGCGGAGACCAGAGACACGGAAGACTCGATTCTCGCACGTCGACGGTCGACGGCGTCGACACAACACGACACGCGATTCGTCGATCGAATCGAGCGTTGGACGGGAAAGAGACGAGGAGCACCGATCGGTCGGTCAACGTCGATCCGAATCCGGTGTGGGACACCGTTGGACGGAATCCGCACGGAGTCGACACGTAGACACACGCACGCAACGGAAACGACGAAGAAACGAGATCGGTGGAAGCGCGACTCGGTCGAGAGTCCGACTCTGTACAACTGGCGATCGGTACAATAAAACACTGTGGAAAACTTTGAACTCGATTGATTCACCGGTCATTCACTCTCCTTTCCAATCCTCTCCGTACAGCGAGTAAGAACGAAACGGAGTCAGCGACGCGAACGCGCGAGTCTCTCCGAGGGGACAAAATGGAAAACGAGTAAGAAGCGTAGGACTCGCGGCGCGTTCAAAGCCGAACCCGGCATAGACACCGTGGGACCAGGGACGGGAGAACGTTTCTCGCACGGCTCGCTTCTCCTCTGTCTCGCTCGTCTCTCGATCCCGACCACTATTCCCCTCACGCGTGCTGACGCGCGTTCGCGAAGCTCTCCGTAGCAGGGCTCGGAAAATATTTATTACCCAGTCTATTAATTAAAAGTAATATGAAACTACTTTATATATTGGCGAATTTTTAACGTCAATGGAATGAGGAAGACAATAAGACACGCCACACATACACACATAGGCATGCGCACGGCAGCAATGACGTTCACACTTTTATACTTCATATGCAGATACAGTCACAGCATTCACACAAATACTTA
>NW_017167274.1:56396-62078 GCF_001652005.2 Ceratina calcarata | reverse complement strand
AAAATAATACACTAAAATAATACTGAAAGAAGATATGATAGATCATGCAATCAGAGAGCAAGGCGAGAAAGAAAGGTCGAGTGAAGCTTTCGGGTAACATTACTAGAATCATTGAATACGTGGATGATATGGTTAAATTTATTGTCTTTAAAAGCAATGTAGTAACAATTAGGTATCCAAATCTGGAGATGAATCGATCCTGACAAAAAATATTCTAATCATCGCCAGACGGTTTATTCTTACATTGCATTTGAGAAATTCAGTAAAATTGTAATCTAAGCTCTGCCAAAAAGAAAACATTACATATTTTATGAAGTAAGAAGAACATTTTATATTTAAATCTGACTGACGTTCAAAAATTAGGAAAGTGTGATTGTAACAACGTTGACTTTTAGCAGAACGATTTTCAGCCCTCGGAAAAATCGCTATATAGAGCATTTCTGTTTCTGAATTCATTTTTGGAAGAACCACGTAGAGGCTATTGTAAAAAGAAATGTTGTCTTGTATCATATTATTCGAGTCACAAGAAAAGAAGTTGCAAAAGAGAAAATGAAGGAAGACTCGAACGACATAATTGCAGAGAAGAATAGAAAAGTCAATCCGGCAGTGAGATGTTAATCCGGCGCGAAGACTTCGGCTATGAATCAATCAAGCGTTGGCAGAAGGTAATTCAAAAACCGCGAGATGCTTGCCGGGGCAAGCGTAAATGGAAACGCGATGGAGAATAGTGAAATTGACTCGTAAGTCCTGCGGCGCGCGCGCGCGCGTGCTCGCGGGTACAAAAGTAAAAGCGGGAATTCGTGAGACTCGGCGACCCACGCGCGGCGAACGGGAAACGATGACGCCTCGCCGATCTCGAAGGCATCCATCGATCGCGAGGGGCGAGTCGACGCGGCGCGCGTGGAGACCGACTGCTTGATCGCGCGCTCCTCGCGGAGTCCCGGGACCGACCGACTTTATGAGTTATAAGCCGGCCATCTTGCCAGAGAGGCATCGCGTATTCACGTGAGCGCATACGCGATGCACTGCCGATGCGATATGTAAGTGCCACATTCTGTTCTCGCGAGCCACGCGTACAGTCTAATCTAAAAGACTCGGCGAGGGTCTTCTAACGCTGAAACCATTTCCGAATATACTTGTGGGCACTTTAAGCTTCTTGGATCTCAATAAAAGGACTTCTCTTAGACATTAGATCCAATAAACCATTGCACATTGTCATGGGACAAAAAAAAGAATTAACTTCCGGTACTTTACATCATAAGCTCACATTTGTGCGGAATTTTGGTGATACGGGAATTCTGAATTATGCAAATGAATTAAAATCATCATTGGAGGATTCCTGGATATCTATTATTGACAATGAGAGAAAAAGTGTGATTTAAAGATATGAATTAACGATCACAAAACTCTACTATAAGTAGAACTATAATAATTCTACTATAATAGAAATAAATTGCGTTGATAAAAAATTGTCTAATTTATTTAGTAGCAAATCAATTCGTCTTTATATTCTCTTTTAAAGAATATTAAGGAATACCGAAAATTAGTTGTGATTCATGTCCCGAAATCCTATCCACCGTGCGTCGTCTTGTTTCAGAATTTCAGCGGAACTAACCGTTTCTACGATTCGTTTCTAGCAACGGGACAATGGGCGGCTAACAAAAGCTAATTCTTTCTTTATAGAGTGATCAATCAGTTTTCCTGGTAACCACGTTCTACAGTTCGCGAATCTATCAAAGAGCTTATAATCGATAAAACGATTGCCCGGCGAGTTCGCGATAACGGAAACAATGAATCCTGCCTTTGTAGGCCCCGACTTGAAAGCGTCCATTTCGCGTTAACTGCTGTTTTCCGTTGTTTTTCCTAACTCGACGATAAACCCGGGTGACGTGCACCGGGCAATAATATATTATACCTGCACGGTTCACGGTGAACCTGAATTGATTTCATGCCAACTACGATCGCGAACCACGCCAGCCAGTTGCAACTGTCAATTGTCTAAACGGCCAGCCCCGAATTCGCTGCCAGCCAATCGTTCCGACGTTAAACGATTTCGTCGAATACCGTCAGCGCCTCTAATTTCTTTTCAACGAACACATACCCGCGGTCCTGCCGCGAATAATAACGATTCGCGGAACCTGACATAGGCGCTCGCTCGCTTCATACCAGCAGGCAATGCGTGTTTAGATAGGATCCTTGAAAATCCGCGGATCGACCATTACCGAGCGCCACCCACGCGCTAATGCTACTCTAACTCCGCTCGGACGGAGAATAACAAGTTGTTAACAACTATTAACAACCGCTTGGCTTTAATTGTTTTCTAGTTACAAGGCGTAGTATTACTTGTTCCAGATATCGCTCTAAAGTATCTTACGTTGCACAATTGAAAAATCGTCTTATATATTTGCTAATAGAAATTTACGAGATCTTCGTACTGATCGCAAGATTTTATACGATCTACTCTCTTTTATCAATTAATCTCTGATCATTCATAATATGAAATATTTATCAAAATTGTTGATGAATGATAGACACTTGGAAGTCTCTTAAGGGAATTCTATTGGTAACAAGATTCCATCTATGAAACACAGAAGTCTATAAAATAAATTCCTTCCAAATTTGAATCTTCTTAGAAAGTTAAAAGAATCATTTTACTGGATAAGAACTAAAAATGCAATACAATTGGTAAGAATTGAATGAAAAATAAAAAAAAAGTCGTTTTTTACGACTGTTTTACTTGAACCAGTAATGAATATTTTGATCATACTTCGTAAGTCTATGCAAGCTGAATTGTATGTATAAAGTTTCGTTGAAATTGATTAATGCTTTTATGAACTACTATGACTTTAAGGCAGTCGCCAAGGCTGTTTTAGAGGATGTTAATATTGTCACCGACTGCATTACCCATTTTGAAACGTACGACTGCAATTACATACTTTCTTGAAAAAGCGGGGGCGAGTACTCACCGTGAGGCTGATGGCCACCGGTCGCCGGGTTCAGGAAGGTCGGCGGTAGCTGCCTGCTCACCGACTTCGCCAATTCACCACCGGCGAAGCCGTAGACCGCCAGGAGCTCCTGCATCGTCGATTCGACGAACTCCCCCATCCCCTCGTACGGTTTCCTCTCCTCGCATTCAGCATCGCCGTCGCCCCCGTCCTGGCCCCGGTCATCCTCGAACGGGGTATCGTCCAATCGGCCGGATTCCGTGTCCATAACGCCGCTTCCGCTCTTCTCTGAGGACTCGGAATTCGGACTCCGCGCCTGGACACGATCAACAATTTGTACCCATTGAAACGTGTATCAAAATCATTCATTGAGACATACACTTTACTTCGTAATACATTTATAATACATTTATATGTAGATTGAAGCTTTAAATGAAATACTTGCTGATTTTTCTATCAGAAACTCAACATTATGTAAATTGTATGAATTAATAAATTGATTTTGAATTCCTCATTATAAAACAATTACTGAAGCCAAACAAGTTTCATCTTACGTAGCATTAGTTAATATCTGTAGCTTATAAATAGACTGGATTTTTATGTAAGCTGAATTTTGAATAGTGCAGTTAATATGAAAAAGCATAAAGAATGGTTGCTGTGACATTTAATCCATAAATACGAACCACACCTAAACTTCATTATTCAATTCTCTTTTCTAAATACTTTATTATGCATAAAAATCTGCAGTTATAAATCATGAACCACAGAAATTTGCATAATGATATATAATGAAATATCACTTTCCATATCATGTTTTGATTGACTTAATACATGCATATGTATATTTAAGCTTCGAAAGTACTTGTTAATTTCTCTATCAGCAAACCAAGATTGTCTATCAATTCCCTGTTTGTTATTTATAAAACAGTTATTAAAGCGAAACAAATACCATTTTATATCACATAATATTAGTTAACCCCTTCCCGTACTTTAGCGACTCAAACTCGCGATGAAGATTTTTGCCCAAACATGAATATCGCGAGTCTGACTCGCGACCAGATACTTGGGGCAAATATAAATATCACGAGTCTGAGTCGCGAACAGATACTTAGTACAGATAGTACTTATAATTAGTACAGATAGTTTCGTCGAGCTAAATGGCACGGGAAGGGGTAAATATCTACAACTTGTAAATGATTCAAAGCAATGTATATAACCCATTGACTAAATCGATCAAAATGCAATAAATCTCGATAACCACGTGTAGCACGAATATGTAACATGGAAATTTACCTCGGTACCGGGTGAGTAAAGCTTCTCAGAGCGAAGCTGTTCCAAAATGAACTTGTGCCTGAGCGAGTCGCCGCTATCGTCGTCGGCCTCGGACGAGGGTGGCCTCGTGGCCACCGACAGGTCCATCGGGCTCACTTCGTTGTTGTTCAGCCTCTGTTTGGACCTGTCCTCGGCCGGTAGCAGCATCGTCTTCCTCTCGTACTCGAGTATCTCGCTGGAACTCTCTTCGATCGCCTCCAGCTCGTCGTCGTCTTTGTCGGACTCGTCGGACACCTCGACCATGCGGCTGCTGATCGGTTTGAAGTTCTTACGTTTGTTCCGCGGCTTCTGGATGCTCGAGATCTGCAGCTGGGCCTGGCCCTCGTACTGGGAGTCGCTGTCCTGGTCGGCGGTGCCCCGCCGAGTCGTCGCGTAGTTGTACACCGAGTCGGAAAGCATCTCCGCTGATGGGAAACGAACCGGGGCATCAGAGACCGGGATTGGGTCCGACGTTTCGGGTCTCACCGTTTCAAATTATCTTTCAAAGTAAACACGTGCATTCTTTTATCCCGGATTACTCTACCACCTCAGTCGAGGATTTACATAGTTTGTCAGATACAGTTAAGTGCCTCGAAGTACACCTGATCTTTCTTTTACACGTAAACATTCATTTTCTCTATGGTTCTTGTCGTTGCTTGAAAATATTATCAACACAGGCTGAGTCCTTGCCAGGTTCTAAAATAGATCAAAAATTTCTATGTTTATTTCTACAGAAATAAATTGCCTTTTTCTATAGTGATTATTTCTATAGTAGAAATCATGCAATTCTAGATAAATCGTGTTAATTGGAATTACATCATTTTAAAATCGTGTAAAAAGAGGATCAGACGTAATTGGAAATGATCAATTGTCTCAAACTAATTGTGCTTCTATTTACTAATTAAATCATACTCCATCGACTGGATAAAAATTGCGATGCAATAATTACTAAATACTTCAATGAAATTTTGTAAGTAAAGTCCAGAAACATCGACTGAACGGAAACTCATAGGGTACGATTCTTGTTGCGTCTAAACGAGTATTGCAATGGCTCACGAAGGCCGTCGCCTTGCGAATGAATTTTTAACACTAATTAGAATCGAACCGGGCCTCGCGGACGTTAATTGAACGTTCTCGGAATCGTTTTCTTGGGAGTCGCATGCGGCTATTACGATTCGATCAAACGGGACCGGATGACGCAGTCGCGAAGGGAAGAGCCTCTCTGCCTACATTACTATACATGTGCCACTGCCTCATCGCTGGAGCAGCGTCGTAACGAGGGGTTGTGGTGCCGTGGCGGTACATTACTAAAGGAAGTGTGTCTTACTGGGGCCATACGGGCTGGTTACGGCGGACATCTCGAATCTCCTCGAACGGCCGGCTCTTCAATGCATTCTGCAACACAAAATTATACGATATTTAAAAA
>NW_017167274.1:39480-53832 GCF_001652005.2 Ceratina calcarata | reverse complement strand
AGTTGCCATACGTTCCCGTTTTTCCCTTTTCTTGTTATTATGGTTTATTTTCTTTATTACAATGAGACGCATCTTAGATTTAACAGAGATAGTAAAATAATATTTTTGTAAAATTTTGGAAAAAAAATTAATCTTAAAAATGTTTTTTTTTAAGATGCACAAGGACACGTCTTTCGTTTCCCTACCACCAATGATTTCACTGTGTAAAAAATAAAAGACAGACGTTCTTCTATTCGATTAGTATTACACAAAACATTGGCATAGGTCTACGATTGCAATCATCGATCGATTATTTTCCGATTTCCAACAGTATCTACTCGGTGCCGTCGTTGTACGACACACGCGGTGTCGATCGGAGTAACAAACGTCGCGGCGGGTTCTCCGAACAGCTGACAGCATCGTCAGGACGCGGAAAGAATGCCCTGACACGTCTCTGTCGCCCAGGTTTATCTATCTATTCCTGTGTCGGTGCGCGAAAGTGGGCTAGGGAGCAAGTCGGTTTCAGCGAAATCCCCCGCGCTGGCTGGCCGCCCGCTCGCCTTCGGGGGCAAGCCGTCGTTAAGAGAAAGAATCGAAGAAAGAAACTCGTACACGGAATGGTGTGCGCTCGCACCGCGCACGGTGGAACGGGACGCGAGAACAAGGCGAAAACAAAGGCACGTCGACGTAACAAAAGCTACGCTGATATACGAGCGTTGCTCGGTCAGCCGAGTAGACGTACCGGCGCGGCGATAACGCGGAGCCAGGGACAATTCGTTCCTGCTCGACTTTACTCCGCCGTTACGTTCCCCGAAGGATTCTAAAATTATCCTAGATACGATCATAATCCAATCCGTCTAACAGGGATTCATGTCAATTGTACATGAATCAGAATGTCCTGGCTAATGTTTATAATGTACGATGTGCACATGGTCCAAGTGTCTAACGAAAATGATCGATTCAATGAAAGAATTGCCTACAATTCATCGCAAAATGTTTGATACTTTGATTGATTATTGTATGAAGCTTTAATTCTAATCGAGCTTTCTTATTAAGTTCGAGATTCTTTCACCATTTTTCTACTGAACTTTGTTATGAGATATCAAATCTTACGATTTTATCCAGTAGCATAAGCATCGATTCTTCAATAAAATTCGTAATAAATCATCCAGTCTACCTAAATCACGATATTGCAAAAAATGAAAAAACTTCTCTTGAACTGTGCTATTGTGCCGTCACAGATGATCAATTGGCTTTTTTAATTCGACGTATGATTCCCCCTATTAACATTCTTGCTTGATGTATATTCTCGTGTATATAAAAGGACATTTAGCCCGTTTAATAAATGAATAAATAATTCTGAAGAAATAAAAAAATTAAATAACCATTAGAACGAATTAAATATCAATCATTGTATTGATTCTTCGTCAGATTCCATTAGACTGTATGATACGATGGTCAACAAATTCTTATAAGATTTTGCTGTACGATTTTAATACCGGAGGGTGGAGAAGACGGCAAGAAGCTTGCCTGGAGACGTCCGAGGTTTGACGCTACGACGTTTTAAATGGTTTCTTGCCGCGTAGCCGAACGGGTCGTGTAGCCATATTCGTCGTTGGACGAGCCCCTAATGGGCCAGTTTTAGTGCGGAAATAAATAACCGATAATGAACCGAGCAAAAACGGAACTAACGATTTTCGGGCCGAATTAGGCAGCGAGCCGCGGATGCCTACGCCTGTCCCAGGGACTGTCGAATCGATTGAGAGCTAACCGGTAATCAACGGGTTCTAAATGATGAACGGCTGACGCATACCTCCGAATAAATCCAATTCTTTTGCCCCATTTTTAACAATTTTTTATTAACAAATGTTCCGTTGGAAATAAACGAATGTTATTTGAACAAAGAATTAGAGTTGTCAATTAAATAAGCTGAGAGAGCAAACTGAGGAAGCAAATTAAGAAGCTTAAGAAGTAAACTAATTGTAAGAGAGCAATCTAAAGAAGAAAGCTGAGGCTTTCTGGTCTAACACCCCCAACCCCATCGTCACTTATTAGTACACAAAACATACGTTTGAATGTATTAAATATCAAGATTTTAATAGGTAGATCGTGACACATTTTTAAGGAGAATAGTCACATAATAAAGTTGGCCACCCCTTTTATATTGAAAAATTCTTAAAAATTATAAATTAAATCCTCCCAGAAGAACCTTTACATATTTCATGAAGTAAAGAAAAACGTCTTCTATTGAAAACAGAATGTATACGGCGTTTAAAAAATTCGCGAAGTGTTGTTGTAACGGCGTGGAGGTTTCAACCCTCGGGAGCTGGTAAGAATTTCGCCGCCGGGCGGAAGTGGAGTGCGCGCGATTGGAGCGTGCGTGCTAGGCGACGGGCACGTGACTCGGTTCGCCAAGCGTGTTACACAGCGTACGACGGGGATGGTAGCGTAAGAGTAGTGGACGGTACGTACACGTCCAAGCGAGGAGGAAAAGGGAGAGGGAGAGAGAGGGAGCGAGAGAACCGGACTCTTTTTTCGCCGGCAATACACAGAAGGGATAATTAACATCTGTTACAGTACGTGCATCGAGCGGGCCGCCCCGTTTCACCCCCACCATGGCCGACGGGGCGGACCTTGAATACATTATCACCCTGTTTGCACATGTACGTACGCTGCGAAACGGGCCCGTCGAATCGGAGTGCAGCGCCGGCCGATCGACCCTGAACAATGGGACCGGAGTGCACGACGTCTTTGTCGTTGCTGCAAGACGCGCGACGCATCTTTCCGCCCTTCAATTCCGTTTCTCTTTCATTCAATACGGTTACCAATCCAACACGTGCCCCAGCTTTACGTTAACGCTGGAACTACCGAATTCCTTTCTACACTCGAAACTAGTCATTTTCATTGGCCTGATAGTTCCACTGTTAAGGTTTTATTGGTTCTATTCAAATTCTTTCTTTCGTTATTCTTAACTTGATCAACAAGTGTCTGGAAATTTTATAATGTTCGCCAGTTGAAAAATCACTTTATAAAGGCGATCCCATTTTCGTCAATGAATAATTAAAGCAACCATTCGGAGAATCGTGCCGGAATTTCGATGTACACAAGGACGTACGGATTCGAGAAAAGAGAAATTCCCTGGCTGGTTGGCCTAGATTCCCGGGGTGTCGCGGGTTTTTAATTCACCCGGCGAGTAAAAGAGGGAAAAAGCGGCCGTGGTGAGAAACCTTCGGATTCTTCAGGATGCTATTTACGGGTAGCGGGCACAAAAAGAAGCTTAATGATTCTATTTGGATGAGAGACGAAGGGGTTGATTAGAAAAAAAAGGAGAGCGCTACGCCTCGGCGCTGATGTATTGAAGTTATTTAACCGGGTAAGGAGAGGTTGGCTAGGGCGAGGGAGACTGAGACATTTCCCTGGCAGTTTTTTCATAAGGAAACGAACTGCTTTATGAAACGGGAGTACAATGGTTCAATTGACTCTCAATTACTTCACCTAATATTTCATTTTTTTTATTTGATACATTGTTATATCAAGTGTATTATATAATATTTTAAGATAAAATTATCTACTCGTTTAATTTGTATCCTTACTTTCATTAATCCCAATAAATTATTTTACCATTACTTCATTATTCATATAGCAATTTTTATGCATTTCTAGGCAAATTGTATCAGCAGTGAATGTAAAGGATATTTACTATGTTAAAAAATATACAAAATATTGAAAGATGAATGGCTATTACAAAGTTTACATCCATTTTGCTTAAAGATCCACAGTCTAATTATCAGAGATGTATAATAAATTCGTAATGGACGCAATTGATGACTAACAAAATTTCTATAACTGGCGTTGACAATTCGTTTCAATTAGCTCAACGTACTAAGACTGGTCAACGAGAAACTGATGACTTACAGAATCTCTATGAAAGGAACATATGATTTGTCTACGGAAAGTAAACAGCCTGGGGACTATATTTAACATATCCTAAGAACCAAAGGCACCCACGGCACTGCATTTTGTTCCCTTCAGGGGACATCATTTTCTTATTAGGATTCTTTTTAAGAAGGAGAATATTCGAATTGCTAGAAACGCAAGCAAGAAAGCTATAACATTCTTTTTCTTATTGCAATTCTTTTTAATGAAGCGAATATTCTAAAATCCGACCCAATTGCTAAAACCTTCGAAGAGAACTTGACTGCACAAACTGTCATTATATAACTTACAAATCATTGAACTGAATGGACAATTTCAAGTAGACTAGTTTAATGACTAGAAGCAAGGAAATAACTTGAATACGTCAGGTCAACATCTTTTCTTTAACGAAGAGAATACTAAAAAAAAACGATGCAACTGGTGAAAACTTTGCTTTGAAAAAAATCTGATTGCGCAACCTGCTATCACATGACTCATAGAATGAACAATTTCGAATAAACTGGTTTAATAATTAGAAGCGCGAAAGAGACGCTAGAGTTGAATTCTTTGCAAACGTAACGACGACCACGAGAGACAGATTCATGGGAGATTCTTGAACCGGCGGCACTCGACATAGCTCCGATGCCGATATAACCAGCAGCAACACAGCAGAAGCAGCAGCAGCAGTACGGGAAAAAACAAAAACGAAGCGAGGGCGACGTAACGCGTTCGTTCGTCAAACACTTGAATGTAATGTTGCCAGGCCTGGCCGTGGGGCCTGGGCCTCGGCGCGTAGCTCCTCTCTCAAGTGTCTGCTGGAATACCGGTAGATTATTCAAATTCGCCATTCGACTTAAGCCTTAAAATACGCGTGTTCCTTATCTCTCTCCGCCACGTTTTCTCGAGTGGATTTCGACTCGTTAACCACGGAGCGTTCGTTTCCGTTCCACGTGCAACGCGTTCCTCTATTCCAGTCACATTTTCTCAGAAAAGCCGGACGACTTCCGAATAATCAAAAGGGAAATCCTTCATACCCGATGGAAATTCCAATAATTATATTCAATTGACGCTCGTGTTTCTAATTTCAGAACTAATGAAAAAAACGTGAGTATGTCGTGAAACGGACAATCGTAATGTGCATGCATACATGAATGCATCGCGTTCGGTTTCGTCATAAATTTAATTGCTCACCGGCTTGATGAATTCAACAATTATATTTCTTGCGCAACTTCTTAAACGTATCGCGTGGGATCATAAAACCGTGGCTCGATCGGGCAAAAACGTACACGTTCGTGGAAATGGCACGTAGCTGTTTCAGAATCAAACTACATGGGCGGACGAGTCTCTACTGTTTAAACGGATTAATCCGAGCAATGTCAAGGCCATTATCGATAGAAACCAGTGGGAGACATTATACGTTCTTATTTCTACAAATAATATTAGCAATCAAATCATTCCTTATACTACTTTATTATTATAATACAGCACAAGGTAAATGACAACCAACACTTTATATTATGATTATCTTATAAAAATAAATGAAAGTAAAGTTTGAATGATTCCACGTGCACACGCGACGTTCACGCTCAGGTCACACAGGCATTAGTAGAACAGGGACAGTGAAAGAAACGAACGACATGTTTTAATCACTGCAAAGCATTAGGACTGAAACTGAACACGTGTGAAAGGAATTCTGCCCTAGAAGACCCAGCGAACTTATTTGCCAATCAGATGTTCAGCGTACGACGGACATTTCTACTTACAATTGATTATTTAAGAATCGTCGTTGATATGAGTTGGATAATTTTGAACGGAAGAGTCGCGGGTGAACCAGACGCGCGAGCGAGTGCATAGAAATAAGGGAGAACACTACGGGGAGAGCCCGTGGTTCATAAGATATGGTGTGAAACACGAGGAGAGGCACCGAGATTAAAGAATGAAAAACATCGAATTCTGAGAACTGGTTGAAGTCATAATATTCGTATAATTCCAAGCCAGGCGCGAACGCGCAACGACGACGACGACGACGACCGGCCGTCGTCTTCTGCGTCGTTGAAATTAATGTGAGCGGAAATAAAATTCCTCTTCCGTCTCTCGCCCCCGGTGTTTCGCTCTGCCTTAACACGGCTTTTGCCCGGCTCCCTCCGCCGCCTCCTCTTGTTCTCGCGTTAAAAACCTCTCTTTCCCTCCTTGTCGCGCCCGCGTCCGCTCCTGGCCCGCGCCGCGCTTCGCCGTGACGCGCGACAAGTGGAGAAACGTTTAAACGGTTCGAGCGGCGTGCAAATAAATTCGCAGCGCCGACGCACTGCGCCGCGTCGCGTTCGCCGGTTCCTCCCGCGGTGTTTGCCACCAACATTCGAATTTCGACAGTGTCGAAAGAACAACACCTCGACTACGGAAACGAAACAACAGATTTCGTACGCTGCCTCTTGACCCAGTTCAAGAGGTTCAGTCGATTCTTGTATATGTGAGAAAATTCGAAAGCAGTGAGAGTCCAACATGGGCCATCTGCGTTTCGTCGATTGCATGCCTCTTAAAAATGTTCCTAAGCTCGAGGCACAACAAACAGTCTAGACGGTCATAGAGATAGAAAGTATCTCTACAGGTCATTATTTCTATAGCCGTCCTAACGACAGTATGGTATTTTTTAAATACCAGTTAATTCTTTAGCATTCACAGAAAATACTCGAGCTCCTATCGTGAGAGAAATAATTTTTCACACGTCTTAAACAGACGAGTGGCAAAGTCTTCATTCACTCATTGTCGTGTTCTATATCTGAGAAAAAATCTTATAATATGTCTTAAACAGACAATCTTGGTAAAGTCTTATATTAAGTTTAATATATTGCAGAATTTTCTATTGTACAGCTTGCATTAGAAATTTCACTTATGGTCGTGTTTTATATCTGAGAAATAATCTTACATACCTTAAAGCATATTTTAAATTTGGTACGCTATAGAATTTTTTATTATCGTAGATTTTATACTAACTTTGCTTAATATGCAAAATTGACATTCTTATACATAAGAGATGACATGCTTTATGGTATAGAATATTATTTTGAAAGTGAAGCGTTATCTAAATTCTTTAAATGACGAAATGGATGGGTCCTACAAGCATAGTTAAGGATTTTGGCTCGTTACACTTGGCGGTCCTTTGGTCTCACAGTAGAAGTGTCCGTTCGCTCGAGAGACAGCTTCGAATACCGCTCCAAGCCGAGCCGAGCCGAAGGCATAATGGAGAGATGATTGATGTCAGCAGTTTAGCGATATGGTAGCTTCGAACCACGGACAAACTGGTACAGTGACTTTAGAAACGGTGAGATAACAGTGATCTTTTCAATCGGAGCTTTAATGTCTCTTAGCCAAAGCGTTCAGGGTTACATGCTCTTACATTCTTGTTCAGATTAAACAGCTTGGGTCAAAAAGAATTTCTATGAAATACATTTGTTTACGAGTCATACTAGATGATGAATTAGTTTGTACAGAGCGAACAAATATAAATTGTGGGAAAGTATTCGATACGATAAACCAGGTCAGTTATGAATACTAATACTATTACCTGCTAGAAGATTTTTATGCATTTATAAAAGACAGAAGTGTACTGAATTTTTATCTCAAGAGGCAAAAGTATACAAAATATTGGAAGCAAAGTGGATCCTATGGTATTTAATATATAAATGAAAAATTCCTTAATTCTGATCCTTAATTCAGTCTAATCATTATTAGACAGTGAATCTTATGGGTTTATTAGAAAACAGAATGTGTAATGTACAGAACTATGCAGAATATCAAAAGCTGAATGCATATTTCACCATTTTAATGATAAAACGAATCTTTTTTTGAACTAGACAGCATAAATTTTTTATTCAGCATAAACATCCTAATAGTGAATATAATTAATTATACACAGTAGAATAAATGTAACCTTTCAAGAGTTGCGATTTCTAAAAACGACATGTCACTGTTAGAAAATTACAGGACAGTTTTAAAGCAAGAACTAATGTACATCGAATGATAAATAATAATATAATAAATATAATACATGATCCACTAGTTTCCTAAGTCGAGGCAACTTTTCATTGACCACGATTTCAGTGCGAATGATCAGAATCCCTGATAGAAAGGTCGGTAGCGAAAAGAGAAGAGTAGGAAGAGGCTTTTTGACGCGATGGCAGGGAAGGAGCGAGGGGCAACACGCATTGGAAGCAGAGGACGTGTCTCGTTTACGGGGATTAGGATAAAGCTTCGACTCTCTACTAGTAGTAGTCGAGTTCCCTCGGTCCTCCGTCTTCTTCTCTCGCGCTCAGCCTCACGGTTTTTATCTGACCAGCCTTTAATTCCGTCGCCCTGTCTCTCTCGGTGTTCCATCAACCTCTCGGTCTTGCTCTTCGCACTGGTTCCACGTAAAACGCCTCGAATGCCGGCGCGGCGGCGGCGGCGGCAGCGGCGCGCCGTTAAAAATAGAGCACGCAACGACTTACTAATCTGGTTAGGGCTACTTAGCGTAACTCCAACTATTTAGACCTGGATACGGTTACGGTAGTTAGGCCTGGTCTATCGGGTCTAAGCAGGCCCTGGCTGGACCCACGAGAATCGCCTCTTCCGCTTATTTTCTTTTTTCTCCTCGACGTTTCACGAAACCCGCTAAAACGTCTTAATGGCCTGACTGGCGGAAAAACGCGACTCCTAATGTGCCTCACTTTTTCTTCTTCTCTGCATCTTGTTTGAACGCGGACGTGATGTTTCGATCAGTTTTAACGAGCCGCGCGAGCCGAGATGTGAAAATTGGCCGTTTCACGGCTCGAGCGGCCCTTCAGGCTCCCGTGTTTTCATAAATGACGAAGAGATCTTAAAACGAATACGACTTAAAATGAGAGATCAAGGGGACTCTTCACAATTCGTTAGAAACTTCTCTAAATTATTCCAAATCATTTTCACGGTACTCTAAACGATGATAATTTAACCATTTTCTATCGTGGCATGGCGGAATTAGTTACCGCGATGACTTCCTGTTCGAATAGTTTCAATTATTCGCGGTTTAATGGAGGCGTTGTTATCGGCCGGGGGGTACGATTTCTTCGCGGACGATCCACGTAGACGGGACTTCAAGGCTAATTAACGAGTGAGCGCCGGGTAATTAATCGATGGACGCCGGGCGAGGGACGGGGCACAGTTTGAAACGTTGTAACCTCCCACGAGACGAGTCTGCGGTTTCCCTTTTTGCGCCCAGGTATAGACAGCTCTCCATCGTTTCGGACGTTCTATTTACTGCATTCTTCGTATTTACATGTTCCCATGAAACTTCCTACAAGCTTTCTGATATGGACGTTACATCGTGGAATTTATTACGGGATAATGAATTCTCAGCAGACGGAAAAGAACAGCCGCACATGTAGGCAGAATTGAAACGGGAGAACGGTGAAAGCAAGACGCGAGTCTGCTAGTACGTGCGGGCATTTGCATGACAAACAAAATCGAGGAAAAAAGAGGTATTATGAAAGGAGAGTGATCGGGGTGGATGGAAAATTGGAAGGGCCCGGCTCGGTGCGGCGAAACATGAACACACGTGGCCCGGGCGCGACGCAACGGCTGCGTCGCGTCGTTACCCCTGCGATCCCGTCGAAAACGAGATTTCGAAAATCCGTTATTTAAATAAGCTGAGAGCCGGGGGTCCCGAAGAAAGACGGGAAGAGGAAAATAAGGCGAGGAAATACGAAGGGGGGGAAGCAGAGGGGAAAGCGGGGCCCCGAGTGATTTTATAAAATTAATAGTAAAGGGTAGCTGCCGCCTATTATGCGCGTATGCAAATATCTACGGGGGACGGGGTGGGTCACGGATGAATTCGTGGATCGAATCGACGAGAAAGGGGTGCGACGGAGAGGACGAGATCGGAGGAAGGGGCACACGCATGCACGCGCATACAGAGACGCGAGTTCCTCGACGAGGCGAGGAGCGTGCAGGCTGCGAGGCATTAAAACTTCCGAGATTTATAGTGGCACGGACTGGTCTGGCCTCGTCGCTCGATTCGGGGTTGCTTCCACTAAAAAGGGGGGCCATATTGCTGGTAACGAGCAAAGAAGGGGCGGGCTTATCGGGGATGCGTAATATCTCGACTCGCCGGCGATTTCAATGCGACGGTACCCACCAGTTTTTCTAATCCTGACTCATAGGATCAATTTCTATCTTAATGCAGCTCTCCAATTTTTTAATTGGATTATTCCCTCCACATGGCGTTCGAAATTTATCTATACATTAATAATTACATAAATTAAATTTATCATTACATTAAAATCTTAAATTTATCATTCAAAGGCAATAACATACTCCTTATAAAAATTATAATTTCGTGAAATTCATCGAAATTCGTATATTCGATTCCATGAGTTAATTCCGAACACACTCCATCATTCTTGTAACTTTTTTAAGATTGATACCTCTTTACAAAATACATGGGAGGAAAATGACAGGACAGTATTTTACGTTGGAAACCACAGAAATACGGCATGTGGAGGGGAACGGGGAGCGTGGCCGGGAAAGAAAACGATCGTGTTGCGAGTTACCGAAGAAAGCGAGCATTCACGTTTCTTCAAGCGGTGGAGGCGACGCGACCGCGACGCGGCGCGCGGCGGCGTTTCGCCCATAAAAAGAGATCCCGGTTGCTGCGAGGGAAGCGCCAATCGTTTCGCTTGCCAAGTGTAACGTTTACAGGCTGCCTCTAATTGGTGTTCGAGGCTGATGAACGCCAATGAAACATGGAAAAGATGGGAACGACCGATACAGAGTTCCCTTTTAACTCTTTCCTGTTACATTATCCCGTTTCCTCCTCGCAACGACTCATGGCACAGACGTCGAACAATATTTCTTACGATCACTATTAATTTATGTCTCTGGTTAAATGGGGTACACGTTGAAAATTCTGTTCAGTGTCAAGTATTCAAATGACTGAGCAACACGTTCGGTTGACAAGACAGTAGTTTTTCACAAATACATAGCGTTATAAAAACCGAAATTACTTTCATGCCAATCCAATTGTAAGCTACTCGATTTTTGTTCACGGGACGATTTCTACTCACTGAGTTTTTTTACTATTATTTTATATGTAATTTTAAGTCAATGAATAGAAATTATGACGGTCAGTATATTATTAAGGGTTATTTAGACAGCCCATTTCACTTCTTCGTCGACGAGAAGAATTGATTACAAGCTTCAGCAATTTTAGATCAAACGTTCAGTCTATCAGTTCATCGACTCTCAAATATATTTCGAAGTAATAAATATGATACATTTTTTATTTTTACTAAATCATGAAGTCAAATGAAACTCGTCTATCGGTGATACCATCGACCAGAATTGGCAATCTGGTCTAAAGAATTTATTGCAAGCTCGAACAATGATAGATCAAACGTTCAATTATTATTTAGTAAGCAAGAATTTTCAACAGAATTCCTTTTAGTTACGTAAGCTCACACGTATCAATCTTTACCTGAAGCTATTCAAGTGAAAACTTTATATCTAACAGACTCCTAAATTAACAAAAGATTGGGTCAGGTTTATAATCCAATTGTGTATAGAATTATTAACGAAAATAACTATTGCAATATAGAATTTGATCAATCTATGTGTCCCATAAAACACTAACACAGAAAAGAATAGGTTGAATCGAGCATAAAAAGCGAATATAATCTAGACCAACAAAAGTGGAACACATCGCGTGTCCGACGGTCAATTATCGGCACCCAGTCGGTTGATTGAAGAAAAAAAAATAAGAAGCTACCGCAAACCATCATCCTTTACCTCAGAACAAACAGTAATAGGGGTAAGAAGGGCTTAGCCTGGAATCACTTGGCGGGTTTTTGCGTAATCACGGGGATGAAATATATCGCGCAAGCTCAGCGGACTTCTGCGACGAAGATGAACACGAGAGACAGTTACGTTCTTGTTGGATGTTTTCGGCCGGCTGTCAACAGCCAGCGAGGGCATCAAGAGATGAAGGAGAAGAAGGAGGAGTACCGAGGGCTTGATTGATTTCTAATAGCGCGATCGGCAAGAAACTAATCGAGATGTGACGCTCGTTCACCGGTTAATGAATAATGGAGAATTCCTACTTGCCTCTCTCAGGCTCCAGTTTTCTGGATCGGGAATTCCGTTAGTTGTCAACTAACAAGTTTATTACTCTGTAATTCCAGTTCGTATTAAGCTGTCGTGTTGCGACATGTTTTAATATATTTTTAACAGCAGCAAAATGGAAATAATTACATTATTTTTACCTGACTTGTTTCATGTAACACAGATATTAAATACTTATATACATTTTTCACTTATTTATATTGTTTACTTGTATTACATTTATGAGTTTATTTGTTAATTTTCAAATTTCAAACGTGGATTGATGGAAAGAATCTTTCATAAGGGAATCGAAGAAACGGCCTTGTGTCTTCCAAACGGGAGAAAAAACGGATTCCCGCGAAAGCCAGTGGCTCTGACATAATGAGACATCGAACTCGAGGACGAGCTGATCGGGTAAAAAGCCTGAGAAGAAACCGGAGTAAAAAAGCGAGGCTAGTTTCGTCCGCGGAGTAAGTACGTGTCCCAGGGATGCTGGAGGTATCGGAACGAAAGGGTCGTCGGAGATCTGTTTCTCACCGCAGGACGAAATTCTACATACGTGAAGGAGGAAGGTGAACGCCGACCAACGATTCCCCGAAGTCCGCGTATTCCCGCATAAAAATTCGATCGAGCGAAACGCAGCCGAGGACAGCGGCGTACGGTTCCCGAGGATAAAAACGTGAAGCCTCGGTCGAAATTCCGCGAAATCCGGTAAAAATTGAAAGCCAGGACAAGGACAAAGGATCCGGGGACGGGTGGGCCGCGCGGGGGAAGTGAGTCCCCTTTTGCTCGGAGAGAAACAGGCGAAGAGAGCGGCAGAAGGGGCCAAGCATCTCTCTACTCGAGGTAGAACGGAAAAAAAAAGGAGCTCGTCGGGGGCCTCGCGTGGAATGATGAATCGTTTCTATTAAAATACTTTTTCGACGGGGAATACAGAGTGGGCATCCGGCCTGCGGAGTCGCGAGTGGATTTATTTACATATTTTCAATCTGGATTAAGAGGTATAGGCCCCGGCCTCGCTTTCGTGGCTTCTAACGTTCGCGTTCGACTTTCCTCAAAAGTTTTATCGCCCGTTTTACGGCCCTCGCGAAATCCTATTTAACCTCGACACGTGTGCTCCTCTCTTTGAAGCTTGCATACATGAAAAATGCCTTTTAAATTATTGTACAATTAAAGTGTAAACAAAATTTAAATAAATCTTTTCTGATATTTATTATTTATTGTTTTAAAAATGCATTTCAGCAAATCCTTTTCTGTATTTATTATTTTGTATAGGCCTTCCACTGACTAGGCAACTAATAAAATCTTTACGAATTCATCAAAAACGATCACTAGAATCTGAATTAAATAGACGTAATGACGCTTCTTAAATAATCGGTTGACAAATGAATCCTTTCGGTATTTTAGCGCAGAATGAAACATAATTTTTCTTTGACAGATAATTTTGTACGCTAGAAAAATCGTTTGCAATCAACTAAGTAGAAATTGTCATAGGATTGGAAAATGGAAGAGGGAATTAGTTGGAGGACCCGTCGCGTTTGTTCGCGGCTACTAAATTTATTTGAGGCTTTCGCTGACAAATTCGAACCCGCCGACAGAGGCCGAATTCCGGCGCGATGATGGAGACACTTAGGTGACTGTGAACGGATGCGTATACTTCGCTCGGCTCTCCGCCCGTCTCTGAACGATACACTTTTCACGGCCCTCCCTTCCAAAGCGGAAAATAACCCGGAGATTGGGAGAAGACAGAAAAAAAGATAGTAACGATCCCGCAAACCAGTTTTCCGGGTAAAATCGCGATTCGATCGGATTTCTCGGAGCGAACGGGACAAGGCTGATCGATTACACCGGACCGACTTTCCCCAAAGAGTTCGTTCCTTTTGCTCGATTAAGGAAAAAATGAATTTGTGGTCTGGGATAATGTGTCAGCAACATTGTAGACGATATGCAAGCGGAGCCGTTGCGCCGGTAAGTTTCATTAGCGATTCGAGGAACTGTTCGCGACCCTCGTTCGCGGAGATCAGACGTTAATCGCTGTTTACATTACGCCCGGTGACGTTCGGGATCAAACAGCGAAATAAAACACAGTTTTTCTGTTTTATTGTCCCATAAAACCGTAAGATCGAAACGTCGGTAAAACTGGCAATGGAAAATTCGTCGCTCTATTCCACACATTGGTTAGAAACTGCCTTTCGGTGGAAAAAGTTCGATAACGTCAATGTGTATGATTGAAACTTTACAAAAGTTGGTATTATATAATTATGTCCGTATATTTAATGTTGATCTTCATCAGTAAAAGTAACGTTCATTCACATTGTGTTTTAGGGATATAAATGAAGTTTCCATTAA
>NW_017167274.1:36795-37372 GCF_001652005.2 Ceratina calcarata | reverse complement strand
TTTATATTTTGGGTCTTCAGACATTCTACTATGAAAGTGTATTAAAGAACTCTAAAAAACCAACTACTCATGATTTTTTTCCACTGCTGAACCACTGTGCTACGTCGCGATATTAGAAAACAGAGCTCCGTGACGTAAATCCTCTGAAGAACTACTTGGTAATGGTGGAATCCGTATTTAGAGGTGCGAGTGGTTTCAGGAATATTCCTTTCCACACTGGCCGTGTGTAGACGGAACGGCCGGAAGCGGACGGAAGTGGATACGAGGGCCAGGGATTTCGTATTAAGATTCACTTGACCGGCTGATTAATCGCCGCTCATTAACATCGCGTCGGCCGCAGCCGCCTATCCTCGAGTACGCGCATTATCGCGCCAAGGAAACGGCACGGTCTATCAGACTGTCTGTGGCCTCTTCAGGCTTCGCTAAAACTGTTCCACCTTTCGAATATAACAGCCGCTAGCATCTGTATCAGACAGTGCCGTCTCGGTCATTCTCTTTTAGAAGTTGCTGTATGAACCCTTAAATAAAAACAATGACAAACCATTGACATTTTAAAAGACTGTCAAAAATTTAAGAC
>NW_017167274.1:34471-34998 GCF_001652005.2 Ceratina calcarata | reverse complement strand
CATTTACTGTGGTTTGAGATAATTCATGGTCGAATGATTTGTATAACAAGAAGAATATATTTGCTGTCAGTAAATTAAATATTACTGTACATACTATCTTGGAAAGTCTGTTATTTTATAAATATGAGGAGGCAGAGGAGAGATTTGGTGAGTCGGGTAAAGACAAGCTTCCCTGGGAGGCTTGCTCCAAAACGAAAGCGTCGGAAGCTGAAACGGCGGTCGTTCGTCATCGGCTCGCGGCCAGACTCGACAGTGAAAAGCACGAGCGGGATGACGCTGGAACACGTGTAGATGTCAAGGCGTTAATCCCTCGAGAGACGAAGAGGCATGCCTCCTTTGTTGGGCCTCGAGCACCGCGGTCCTTCGATCGAGATTTGGTACCGACACAACGTCTATTAATTCACTTCGTTTTACTACCATTTTGCCAGTTTCTTTGAAAAAAATCATAATTTCTATTTTTATCTTCTTCTTGGGGAATTCTTGTATTTGAATTAAATCTTGCCTGTAGCCATTTAAAGTTTCCACAC
>NW_017167274.1:17539-32351 GCF_001652005.2 Ceratina calcarata | reverse complement strand
AGAACTTTTGTATTTTAACTAAAGTGAAATACTTGTTCGTAATTACAGATTCTATTAAGTTGCTTTAATTTCACTGGCCTTTCCCTAGCTCTTTTTAAAAATCACTACTGTTCAATCTTCCAGTCAGATTATTTTTGTATTTGGGTTGAAATCTTGCCTGCAGTCATTTAAAATTTTGTTACTCTGTTGATGTCTCACTTTGAAGATATTTACTGTTTCATAGTAGTAAGATTTTCTAAATGTTAGCTCCATCCCACTCTCCTGTTTTCTTTCTTCGACAATCTTTATTTAATCTTGAAAGAATTCGTAACTATTTTGTTTTGGATTGGTGGAATAACCGGTTTCCAGCATTGTTCAAACATTTTCCTTTATTCGCAGGTTCTGCTCGATACGGATTTCCGAAGCGAAGGGAAGAGATTCGGAGAGGCCTAACGGCGGATGGAAGTCCGCGCGGTCGAATGATAAATGAACTCCTCTTAAACCGCGAGAGCTCTCATATCGGCCCGCTATTAACATAGTGCCGGATAAAGTAACGAATTTAAAAGAAATCCAATATAAAAGCCACGGGAATTCCATCGGAGATCTTATCCCGGCGGAGCTCTCGCTCGCCGCGGAGACTCCATTAATCACGGGGTCCGCGTTCTCCTTCTCCTCCCGTACCTCTTTCTCCGGTTCCCGATCCAACCCCCCCGAAACCCTGCCCTGTCTTTCTTTCACCCGCACCCGGGATTCATTTGTCTCGTATTAGTCGTTATTACGAGAGCTGAAAATTCAAATGGACGATGGATAATGGCACCGCGCCCGCTTCGGAGATAATACCGTCCTCCATCCTTCGTTTTGGTTTACTGATCTCATACAGCCTTGGTTTATTCAAGCTGACATTTTTTAAGTACTCTTCAGCTTCGTGAGAATCAAGTGAAATATGTCAGTACACGTATTATACGAAACGACTTTAAAATGTTACAATTGCATGTAAAATAATCAAAGTACATACAATTAAATGTGCTATTAGGTATGAGAAATCTAATTAAATACAGACTGTACTTGAATTATGAAAACGAAAAGTCTATCCAATACACAAAATTCAAACAAGCGAAATACTACTTACATTAATAATCTTAGTATTACCTTTCATTCCCCCTTACGAAATATATTTAAAATACACAACCAGATATAAAACAAAAACTTGTACCTGAATTTACTCCGACGCATAAAACTTCCGAGTAAAACAAAATAAAAATATCCAATAAAAAAAGGCCAGAGCGAAAACAAGAGTAATAATTACCAAGAATCCTAATTACCATAAAACAAAAGGCGATAAGAAAAATTCAATTATGATTTAGTATTGTGACTGAGAAAAGAGTCGGGCTAGTTTATATTTCACTGAGTCAAGGATTTGAGGAACGCGACGCGAGAATAAAACTGGATGTCTCATTATCTGCTGTCGCGTAGGATTTAGAACCAGATGATACCCTCGCGCAGGTGTCACGGTGTTAACCTACGTGCGCGTTTTCATTGTAAGTACGTACGTACGTACGTACGTACGGTGCAAGAAATCGTGGGCACAGAGCCGGAATTCCAACGGAGAACGCCGGGAACCCGACGAAAATGTCAATGAGTCGATCGCGAGATATGAACAATTCGAAAGCAATAACCCCCGCCTGTCGCGAATCTGGATTCCATATTCCGTCGACGTTAAACAATCCGAAGTATTCAGTCACGTGAACCGAAGGTAAATGGAAGGAAAATGTACCAATTTCTACTCACTGCTGTATTTTTTTTACATCATATTAAATCTATTTTATATCTTATCTTAGAATTATAGAAATATAAATCAGTAAATAGAAATGTAAATATTACTTCAAATTATAAAAAAAATAAGTGACCATAATTTTTGGGTTTGATTAAATGTTGTGTATACAATAAATGATTTCAGATTATGTCAGCAATAATTTTGATCGGACTCCGTGCTCCAATTTCACCTCAAGAAAATTGAATCCAATATCTGATCAGAGCTATTTTCAATTACATCAAATGTAACATCCATTCAATCCTGTTTCGATTTTTCAATACAAATTAATAACGATCTTCAAATTCCATGTAAAAAACGATGCATTTTTAAATAGCGTACGAAATCTGATAAGACACTCGATCATTTCGTTTCCAATCAGCCGATGGACGACCGTTGAAAAATTCATGAAAAAGAACGTGCTCCAATTTTCAATTTCGCATCGAATTAAAAAAATAATCAGATAAGACACTTCTGCAATACAACGTACCCGATAGAAATCAGCTGCGAGTGGCGAAGTACGGAGATTTCAACCGATAATCACCGGAACAGGCCGGATGTCATCGAGGCGCACGAGCCTCCCAGCTATCCCTTTCCCTTCCCCGTCACGAACGCCGCGTGTTCAACCCCTCGATCGCCTATCGATCGAGGGATAATTCGTATACGCAATAAAAAGAAAAAGAAGAAGAAGAAGAAGAAGAAGAAGAAGAAGAAGAAAAGAGCGAAGTAACCATACTGGTGTAATTATCGTTCTACTAATAATAGTCGGAAGAGTTGCCACTGGTCGCTGTACTTTTATTGGCCCTGCGATATGACCGCGGTTAATAGCGAAAAATGATCGAATCCGACGACGCGCGGCTGTCGTTCAATTATAAACATCGTTCAATTACCAGAAGATTGTAGCGTTTCTAACGCTTACTATATATACAAGGAAACGCGGGCCGTAATTGATTGTTAATGGGCCTCCGAGTTAGAGCGACATACCGCAGATACTATCGCCCGGGACATTTAGTTTACTATTTATATTACCAGTCCCATTTATTAAATCTGTCGCTTGAGCGTAACGCGTTAAATGCCCGTGGTCGGCCATCGTTTCAATTAGTATGCTTTATTATTTTTACATTAATCATCTGTTTAAACGGTAACGCTTCAAAAATACGGTTATCGGCAGCTTGTTAAGCGTATCATTACTCAACTCTTACTTTCAGACACGTACCCTTCCTCCTCAGGAGTTTAAATAAAATAATCGTGTACAGGTGTGTCTTTTGGTATTGATGATGGTCCAATTTCCGACAATAATTCCACGTTATTCGATATTCAAATCGGGATATCGAATGGCCATTGGGCCATTTTCGGTCTAACGAGCTTCTATCCTCTTTTCATCAACATTCTTGTTCTTCTCTTCGCTTATATCAGAAACTATCGTTCCAGTAACTAGAACTACCAAACCAATAAAAATGAAAGTCGAGTCCTCGAAAGCAAAGCCTCAAATGAACAAAATTTATGCCATACTTTGGAATTATTTTTTCATATGCAATCGCCCCTTCCATGGTTCTACCATCGATATTGGAACACCCTGTATTTTATCTATTCTAATTGAAGTATTCCCAGTGCGACTACTGCGACACTACTTATAAGCGTTTATAATATAGTTATAGACTTGAGGACGTTTTGAGATTCGCAAACAGGGTTGGATATGCTTCAAAGACAGAGAATACTTTGTTAGCAACGTAATATCGAATTCCATCGGAGTTCGCCGTGGCCAATGGCCGTCGCAGCTGCGTCTAACCAAATCAGGTGGAGCGGAGAGGCTCGGAATGCGGCGGCCACGGCCGCGCCGTTTGATTGACATTTCGGGGCCGCTCGTTTGTCACTGAAAACCCGGACTCCATTTGTTTCTCCGCTTCTTCTCGCTCTAACCCTTCCCCCGGGCACGGGGCTTTGCCCCCGTCCCCGCCGCGCTTCCTTTTTTTTTCAAATCCTGCCCCTGCATTAAGATAACACGCGGACACCCCATGCTGGGCTATCGGTCAAAGTCAGCCACGTTCGAAATAGATCGCCCACGCTTCCTATTTCTCACCCTTTTCGCACCCCTTCCTGACGTTACAGATCTGCTTCTCAATTCGAATATCCATTTTAAACGGCGACTATCATTTTGAAGTATCCCTTGTTACCAAATATATACTGCTTAGTCAATTTGGACGTCATTTACAATCGGTGTTCATCGATATATCAAAGGAGATCAAGAAATTACTGATAGTTAAAAATATCTATCATTAGACTGCGGATTTTTATGTAAAATAAAATATTTAGAATAAAGAATTGTCTACCTCGTGCCTCAAAACAGATTTTGTCATAAATTCAATAATTAGGTTCAGCTTGGTGACTTCTCATGTAGTGACTTCTTACAGGAATTTTATTTCACGTGTTTAGGGTCAAGCAACTCCCACTCTTTCCAAAAAGCTTTATGTAAAATCAACGAAAAACAACTATGGGAGAAGGTAGCTAGTGAGAAGTTCAAAGCACCTCTCACGAAACCGTCTTAATATCCACGAGGGATCGACATTAACACAGTCAATTAAAATGTTCGTCAAGACATCATCAACTTGAATGGTGTTCACTTAATACTTTAACTGCCATGTCACCCAAATTCAGATGACGTATAAAGTAGCCAATGGGCTATACTACTCAAATCAGGGTGATGGATATATTGGCTGTTATTTAGCTGTGGCATTTCAAAAGACAGCTAACAGGATATAGGCTAATAAAATAAGAAAATATATCATTATGAACTGTTTAATTAAAAAAAGTATTTCATTTGGCAGTTAAAGTTCGTAGTTCTTAAGGAAGACAGGTTTTGCACATTAATATACTATATTTATATTTTTTACACTTGAGTGCAATCTGGTGTAAGCACTTCATAGTATTTCAATTTCGTATACTTCAATTTAAATAATAATTGCAACTTTTGCAGTACGATTTCATTTTTATTTCTTACAGAACTTAAAAATGGGTGCGTGTTAGGTTTAGTATTAATTACACCATGTCTCTTGAATCATATCGATCTAATCAGCCGTCTAATTTGACAAAGTGCACATAATTGTAACATCGCCAGCAATGAACGCGAATCGTACAATTATTCATCGATTCCGCAACGAGCCATAGCGTTCCCTAAAAGAAGAACCGTCGCAGTGAAGTACTGGTAAGCAGGTCGATCGAATAAATCCCGGGTGAGAAAAAGTAGCGATCACATTTTCGGTGAGCGATGGGACAAATTGGAGAAACCGGATACGGCAGCTGGCCGTCAGAGAAGCCGAGGTCCCACCGGGGCCTCATTGACATGTTCCGCGGGTTTCCGATGCACGATCGACGACGGAACCAGCCAGTAACGGGCGTCATCGAGCTCACGATCGCTACGTGACATTTCCCCCGGTATAAAAATGCGCGTCCGGTAGCAATTGCACACAACTGCACACGCCGTTCTCCACCTCGATGTCATCCACGAATACGTACACACACGTGCTTTTAATAAACGTTCACACGGAGGCGGCAGCCTATCACCGAAAATGGATGTTCGCCGTGGCGAGGGAGACAATGGAAACGAAAAAGGCGCGAAATCCAGAATACGCGGGGCGAGGCGCAGCGTTGGTTACGGAGTCCAGCGACTCGGTTATACGCCAGTCGATATATAGGCGATTGCGAAGGTGGGACACGTATCGAGCGCCGAGGTAACGTCTCACAAATAAATTATCAACACGTATCCTCCTCCTCCCTCCGGTATTCGCCGCGGAATCGACGATTCTATACTTATGACGCGGGGACGCGGATGAATATGCTGCGGACACGCGGCGATCATGACAAGCGTGCGGTGCCTCTTCATTCAACCCGTCCCGTTTCGTCCCGCTCCGTTCCGTTCAGTTTCGTTCCTGGAGGGAATGTCGATCTCCCCCCTGGAACCACCAGTACTCTCTAACGCTGTCCCCACCCGCATCCCCTCGCGCCGTCTTCGTAGCTTCTTTGCGATAAAAAGATTAACGAGACCCATTGAAGGGTTCACGTCAGAAACAATCCTTGTCAAACACTGTTAGTCATGAATATTTGCATTTTTCATAGCCTATTCACTGCAGCTATTCCTCGTGACATGATTACAAATAACGCAACCACTTATTGTAATGCAATTATTAAAAAATCTCATTGTGTTGAAAACAAAGTCCAAATAACTCATCGAGTAAAAATTGAACAGGCTATGTTAAATGGCAGGGAGTCCTTGAATTCCTGGCGCAAAATTTATATCATATTCGTAACAGATTCATCAGTCACAATGTTCTGAATACCAAAATGATACAGCAAAACGTGCAGACTTGTGAGAAAAAATAGAGAATCCTTGAATTCTTGATATAAAATTTATATCATATCCGTAACAGATTCATCAGTTACAATTTTCTGAATGCCAGAATGATATGGCAAAATGTCTAGACTCGTCGAAAAAGCTGATATAAATATATCTTGAATCTGTGGTCCTCTCTGAGAAGTATCTTTTGCAACAGGATTTCCATCTTGTTTTAATAGAGAAGACAGGGAGAATGGAAACGTTGTCAGCAGGCGATGATTCACAAGTATTTTTGGGATGATAAGACAAATTCGGATATGTGTCCACCGACTGAAGTGACTTGCTTGATGAAGAGTTGACCGTTTAATCCCGTGCCAATTCTTAGCGGCTTGACAAAATACTCGACGGCGAGCATATTTTCAAATCTTCTCAGGAAAACCAACGACAAAACAAGATTTAATAGAAACGTGATGTACAATTTATTTATTAACCCTTGCCTTTCGGCTTTGGGTGGACTTCCTACTTTTATAATATTTGAAATTATTTAATGTGAAGAATGATTTGGAATTTGGATTATTTTATAAATCTATTAGTCACTAATATTAATACATAGACAGTATTTGTAATGCAAAGCATTATTTCCCAACTAAACAGTTCAAATAAATAACTTTTTAAAATATTTCATATTTGACTAACATGACTAAAAAGTTTGGCAGCTTCGCACCGAGGGTCCAATACTCATCGTCTGCTCTTTGTTGACATTCCATTGTACGACGTTTACAATATATAGACAATTTTAAGTGAATTAATAATAGATAATGAGAGATGTATCATCACAAACGCGATATAATGCTAGCGCGCGAGCAAGCTGATTTCTCCTCAATGTGAGACATTGCCTCATTTATCTGAGTGATCGTAAGAAAAGCTTCAAAGCTTGAGTGTTAATATCTTTAGCCCTAAATCTTCAGATTGTAAAATGTAATTTATTCCTCTATAAACTAGCGTTGTACAAAATTTCTACAGTCTCTCGAATGGTGTTAGGCAGATATAATTGAAAATGAAATTGGAATATCTTTATTTATCAAAATGAAGGGTGTTTAATAATATATGAAGGGTGTTTAATATTAATTCAGAAACGGTACTATAAAATGGTTTGAAATTTTGCAAGCCCATTTATGAGATGCAGAAATACATTAATTTTGCAGAAAGTTTCGGAATTACTTCGAATAGTGTTTATTTAGGGAATAACTACCTCAAGTGTCTGACTGTTAATGGAACAATCTCCTTCGCGCCTCGTCACTTGCCTACCAAGATTGCTTGTGCATGTGTGAATTTCCAAAATCCTTCAATAATTCGAAAGTTGCTGTCATTCTTTATGTACAGATTCGAATCGATGGGCACGTTTATCGTTTGTAAACAGGATCGCAATTGCATTATTGAATTGATACGTGTCACGGGATGGTCGCACGACTTCCTACAGTCGCGTCTCGCCTCGAAATAAGATAATTTTACTTTAGGCCGCGAGTCAAGGTGTCGACACTCCCGTCCACAAGTTACATTCTTGAATCAAAACGTTTAATATGAATTATACTTACGTTTGACAATTTCCCTTAAAATCGTACGAAAGCTAATAATAACACGTTGGCCAGTTATAATTTAGCGTCAACATATAGGAAATGATTTCATTCTACAAAATTGATTGTAACGAAATCAATCAGTGATCGATTCATATTATAAATCCAATTTGATTCAGAATTTATTACGACATCCGATTGTGAGTCGAAGTTCCCTGACGACTTGTGAACGGGAGTGTCGTGCCGCGCGATGGCATTCGGCCGTTTTAGAAAGTCTGCCAGCCAGTGAAGTGATCCTCCGCGCTCGCTCGGTCGATTGTATAAATATTAATAACTACAATATCGTAATTTGAGAAACAATGCGCGACAACCAGCCACACCCGGACAGAACACAGCGGCCTAGTTCCATTAAAAAGCCGTTTCCCCGGCCTACACCCGTTGCTTCAATCTCCTCTCGCTCAAACCATTTCCGACAACTCGCAATTTAATAACTATACCGCGTAATAAAAGATATAAATAATTTGCACGAAGTATAAATAAATATACAAAAATTTATAGAATTATTATTTTATATCTTTTTATTATCGGAGCTGATCGAGAAATACATTTAGATATGTATAATAGAATGACCTTGGAATGACCTTGACCTTCGAAAATTAAAGTTACAGTATAAAAGTTAATGATTATTGATACAATGAAAACAATAATTTTCTAGTATTTCCTAGTATATGCAAATGCAAACAGAAGGGGAATGGAGTCTGCGCAAAAGCACTCGACGAGAGAAGCCGTGACACGTGAATCGCAAATCATCTTTTTGCTACGTTTGCGTTTAAAAGCAGTGAACAGTGTTTTCCTTTTTTTTCATCTTCCCCACTCGTTGCCTCGCAGTCCTGGAAAGTTATCGGTACCCGAGGGAGAGAAAAATAGCAATGACTCAATTTAGATCACCGGTCGATAAGGGAACGCGCGTTGGGTGGCGAACAGGGAGCACGTGCTCCGCGCTGAATTCGCACGATTACGCTGATTATTCCCGTAGATTATCTCAGACATTAGTGAATAGGTGAAAAAAGAAAGAAATAGTGCCAGGGATATAATGAATCGTCCCAGAGAGGAAAAAAAAGGAACTCGCAACATTCTTTTATGTAATGTCAATGTTCAAGGCGGGCAATCAATTTAAATTATTCAAAGAATAATTCTTCCCTTCTTTATGGAAAGTAAAAAGTCTGCTGAATAACGCGTGTGCAACTAAATTAGATACATTGTAAAAACTACGCGCCTCCAATGACTCTCAGTTGGCCGGCTTTTTTTTTAACTCACATTTTATGATACCAAATTCCATGAAACTAATAAACGTTTGTAATAAAAATTACGCCTGAATGCAATTAACTATCACGCAAATGAAGTACAAGGAATTGCATGATTGAGACATGTTCAGTATTTATTTATACAAAGCTATGTTTTGTAACCAAATTAGTTCATTCATTATACTGTTTGATATCAAATTGCATGAAAAGTTGACTAAATGACGTCAACACCAAACTGACTATTCATTAAATAAATACTAAAATACAGTCACTTGTAACATGACGAATATCTGAACGAAAGTCAATTTTACAATTTAAAAAAATCGTTTTTCAGATCAAATTATGATTTCTAATCAAATGTTTGCTGTTGAGGGACGGTGAAAGATTGAACAGAAATGGATGTTATGTACGCGACGGTCTTATCACAGCGGATTTATATCGGAACTCTGTTCAGCTGACGGGAATTCCGTTGAAAAATGTGCCGTGCATAAATACCGAATCAAGAAACTAAATTCCGGCCGGCGATTAGGCGAGGAAGTCGACTTCCGTGCGTGGGTGGCTGTGTATCGAACAATTAACGCCACCGGCCGCAGATAAGGCGACTAAGAACGGCTTAAGCGACCGGGAGAAATGCGTTCCCCTCTCCCGCTTCGCGCCCCGAATATCGATTAACACCACTGCACTCCTAAATGCTCCCACATAACATCCGACATCTCATTCAAATTTTATCATTTTATACCTACAGTCCTAATAATCAATTTCTTTAATATAGTATTCATTGTAAATATACTGATGATTAATTTCATACAGTATTTATTTTTATTTATAATGACGAATATTAATATCCATAATTCATAATTATTTATAATTCTGATTATTAATTTCTTTTCCAAAGTGTCAGAATATCCAACATTATCAAATAATTCTATATTATATTTCAGATAATATAAAAATAAATACGTGTTCCATTAAAGTAGAGATTATTCCCAGAGGATCCGAGGAAAACCTATTAGAAATTTTTTAGAAGCTTGCCGGATGCGTACAATTGCCAGCAATTTCCGGAGCGGTACCATTCGGTTTTCGGGAAAAGATCAAAAACGGCCGGCCGAGCGATGAAGACGCGAGTCGAACGAGGAGACAAGCGGCGGCGGCGTGGCTGGTAGAAATCGTAAATTTAAATTTAGAGATGGAGCGCGCGCGCGCGCGGGCCCGCAACCCTTTTCGCCCGGTTTCCGGGAGGGGAAGAAGCGGCGGGACGCGAGAAGATCGTGCGGAAAAAGCTCGGCTCGGGGCTGGTGGCCCCGCCGATTTGAAATTCAAAACGCAGCAACGATTGACCGGGTTTTGTCGTAAATTGTCGGAGGGGGGTGCCGCGCGGACACGGGATGGAAAAAGTTGTCCCGGCGATTTTTAAGGCGGAACACGCGAGACTCGAGGTTCCCTCGATCGCCCTCGGCTCGTCTCAATAAGGAGACGAAATAGGCGGTCGAGGTTTTGGTAGCCGGTCCGAAAGAAAGCCGTGCGATAGTTCTTCTTTTTATGCATTTTGCCCCGTTTTTCTTTCATCTCCATTTCTTTTGCAAAGGACACCCTCGTGGTACCAGCTTCTCTTTAGAGCCAGATAACACGATTAGTTGTATTAAACAGAATAGATGCTATTCGTATCGTTCGATAAACTCATAAATAATAAATTATCAGTTAAAGTATAAAATGAGATCATTTAATGTAACTCCAGTTACAATTTCAATTATAAGAATGGTAGAATTTAGCTGGTTCATACAAATTGGAGAGAAATTCCGGGAATCGTTTCACGAATAGCAAAACATCACGAGGCAAGGAGGCGTCGCGGATAATTTTTATCGGGGCACGGATTCAAATCTCCGTGTTACGTCAGTCTCGCACGCGACACCGTTTTCGTGTCCACGTCTCTGGCGTTGCAGTTGAAATTCGCTGGTGGGCATTGCGCGAAACCGGAGAGTCCAACGGAGAGACGGGGACCGGAAATTAATTGCTTGCACGGCAATCGATCCCTGATTATTTCGTTACGTCGTATCGCCGAGAACGATTGCCGCTGACGCGGAGAAGTCATCGGCCCCTGTACCAGTGGTTCTTAACCTTTCCAATCTGCTAAACAGTTTCACTTACGGCAAACAAAATTAACAAACATTTTAGCGAATATAAAAACGTCGATTGTTGATTTAATTTATAAAAATATATTTAATTCACTGAATTAAAAATTATATATGCATTAAAGATTATAAATCATTAAATTGTAAAATTATTACATATATTTGATAATGATTTTATAATTCAGATTAAGAACCTCTGGTTTAGTCTTTCTCTGGTTTTTACAAATTTCGTCGAATAATTTCCTGCAGGCGATGTGTCATCCGACACCGGCGCTAATCAGCGTTCCTCCGTCCAAAATTTGTATTACATTTCGCTATTGCATCAGAGTTTCCCTGATTCACCTAATCTCGCTCGATATTAAAATACAGAAATGATAATAATTCAAAAAAATTCTAATATTCAGTAATGTTCGTACATAAAACTTGTTAGATTTTTTTTATGTATAGCGTGTGATATAATGTCTTGTGTACTGAATAACTTACGGTGCATTAGATCATTGTTATCGATCAATTCAAATGAGAATGTAAATTCTTATCAACGTAATGTTTCATCTTACGAATACGATTGTGTCTTGATTTCATTTAAATGTTTCCATAAATGAGACGAGAAAATATTGCTCCACTTTCACGGGAAATCGAAAAATGTCGCAGGAAGAAAGCATTACCGTCCTACGGAAGGCGACGTTCCTTCGAGAAAAATAAAACGAACGTAAAGCTCTCGCGAGATGTTGGAAGAAAAAAAAAAAAATAGTTACGGGTCGTTCCGCGCCAAGAAATCGGCCGATTTCGCGGTGATAAAAGACCGGAGCAACGCGCAACAGAGAATCCAGCTGACCTACTTGCCAGTTGCATTCTTCCGTCCCAGTGTCTCCGCTATCGGCGCAGGTAGATATGTTTACACTCACGCGCATAAGTACGAGAATAATCCAGCGAAACAGGATAAGAGTATCCTTAAGCCATGCATTAGTATAATAATATTCATGAAACTACATTTCCTTTGACAAGCTCAGCCTTCCAACCCCGTTAATTGATAGTTAGTAAGAAATATGAATAGATAAGTTAATATGAAATGTGGAATTTATTAATTATTCTCATTTTCAGATAAAATAATCGAAACAGGATAAGAGTTAAGATGTGCTTTCATAATAATATTTATAAGACTACATTTTCTTTGCCAAGCCTCGATCTTCTATTAATTAATAGTAATCGTAAGCTAATACGAAATTAACTTTCAGATAAAATAATCGAAACAAGATAAGAGTTGAACCGTACACTAGTAATAATATTCACGAAGCTATGTTCTCTTTATCAAGTCTCAATTTTCTGCTCCCATTAATTGATAATAAACATAAGCTAATACAGACTAGAATTTATAAATAATTCTCATTCTCAGATAAAATAAACGAAACAGGATAAGAGTATCGTTAAGTCATGCATTAGTGATAATATTAATGAAGCTACGTTTTATTTATTAAGATTCAATCTTATAATCCTAAAGAATTAAATTAATAATAATCATAAGTCAATACGAAATGTGCAATTTATAATAAATCCTCATACTCAAATATAATAACTAATAGAAATCTTATTTAAGTTCAGTGAATATAATATTCCTTCTATGAAATCTTCTTTAGGATTTGCAATTTCAAATATTAAATATTCACAGAATATTAATCCTTCTCAACGATTATTTTCAACCATACTGAAGTAATATGAATAAATATTTTCTGAATATATTTTACGAATGTTCTCGGACTTATGAGTGGGAGTGTACACTCGTGCGATATAACATGCATACACACAGTTGCTAACCCGTTCCGCGGCGCGTATCGCGTATCCCGCGTTTTACGAGCGACCAAAAAGTGCGTTTCAAGAAAACTGGAATCGAGGCGCGCGAGATCTGTTCCGCGATCGATCGATAACGCCGGCCGTCGATTTTCTTTCGTTTATCTCAACAGGGACGGTTTTACTGCCACGATTTGTCCGACCGGCTCGTTAAATCTGTACACGTGTCTCGTTCATTTTGCAATCGCGATTAAACGTCATAGTTCGGTTAATACTGCGCCTACTCTGTAGCCCAAACCCCGATTGTCCCTTTCAGACTTATCTCGCTTTAAGCTCGGGTTAGGTTTCACTATTTCAACGAAGCACAGGAACGTTTAAAAGATAGTAATGTCCATCACACAATGACCGTTCAAAAAAATTCTGGAAAAAATCTTACACGCAAATAATAATGTAAAAGTAACTTAGTTCAATTTTTGTGGACTGTCGTGTGGGAGAAGCATTTTAATTTTCAAGCGTTCTTACGCATTTAACACAGGATCTTGTGGAAAATCATACTTCTTTCGTCTTCGATTCCATAATACGTAGCAACTACCGTTCACATTTTGACAATGATTTTTTTAACATTAATTACGATTATCGAATTATTTTTTTAACATTAATTACGAATTAATCGAAACGTAAATCTTTCTGATTTATCAATATTTAAATTTCGTGCTATCTGAGTCTGTTCCATTCGTTTTCTATATAAATCATCTTTCACACTTTTCCCTTTCTAATAAAACCTTTGTTGTCCTCCTCGTATACTATTGTTTAAAAAATCCGGCTATGGGCTTGGCTCTGACATTTTCAAAATGTTAGGTATCGTTTTGCACACGGAAGCACAACGATCTTCACGTCGTTTTTATTTTGCCGCCGCTCACGCAACGTTGCCACGCCTAATCAGATGAGAAACTTGACTATTTGTGACTAGGTGGGTACCGATATTATTACCTTAAATGCTCCCTCAGAGAAAACTGTTATCAGAACTCTGTTGCATAACACTATATTGTATTTTGACATAACCGAGCACGAGGCCAATTTTTCATCAAGATTAATCAGGCCTGTTTAAGGCAGCGTCGATTCGGTATCAAATTAATTATCCTTAATTCCGCGTATCTCGATCGGGCAGCTTCTCGATTCGTTTCGCAAATTTCAGCGTGATAAATGATACGAACGAGGTCGAAAACCAGGTGAGCCGAATATCGGTGGACGTCGTCCTCTCATCGACGGAGGCTCCGGGTCCCGCGGGAGTTTCTACCGGCCAATCCGATTAACGTCACATCTGGCATCGAGGAACGAGGAACGTGTGTACGCGCATCTGTGTGCGCACGCCTTTCATAAATATAAACCTCGTGCTGCATAATCATAAATCTAATAGCGTGTCTTGTCCGTTCCATAAATGACGCCGCTGGAATCCTCCGGGTGCAAAGACCCCCCGATACGGATTCCTCCTTATCCAGCCTCGATCGAACGCCGCCGGTTCGATTCGATTCTTTTTCGAACCGAGCAAAACGGATTTACCAGGAACCAAGAAATCGCAGATCTTTCAAATCTCGTAGCCCAGCGATATTCAACCTACGACTTGTATATTTTTCCTTTAATAAAGTCATTCATACTTGTAGTGTTGGAAGCTCGCTCTGTAGTTTATTTATCACACTGATAAGTAAAACTTCAACAAACTTGATTATCGAAACTGACTCGAATTCATGAGTAAATATTGAGCCAATCCCATCCCTACTTAACACTAGAAAGACTGAAACTTAGTATATACCTATATTGCCCAAAGCAGTCAAAATGACTGCATTGTGAAAGAATAATGTGTAAAGAGATTTGTCTAAAATTAATTTTTAATATTTTTTATA
>NW_017167274.1:2654-15359 GCF_001652005.2 Ceratina calcarata | reverse complement strand
TTACTTCACTTGGGAAAAAATAATTTATGCATTATTATTTGTACATTTGCCCAAAAGCAGTCAAAATGACTTCCTTGGGCAATCTAGTGTTAAGATATTTGTATAAAGAACTATGGAGAATGAGAGGGAGGGAAAGAATGGGAGGAAGAGAACGAGGAGAGCATGTAATCAGCTGATCCAGTTGAAAAACGGTTGTACTACATACGGTGTGCTCGAATGCAGGTAAAACGCGGAGCCATGCAAAAGATGCGTATGGCACGCGCGTGTGGGTGAGACAGACGCGAGAGGAGACGGTGGTACAAAGAGCAACAGCAACAGAAGGAGAAGGAGGAGAGGCGGGAAAAGGTAAGGAAGGAAAAGAAAAGCTGGAAACGAGGCTGCCGGCGGCACGCGGGGACAGCTGCCGGATTGGAATGTGGGTTAGGCCTCCCCATAGGTGGGCCCCGCTCTAATTATGAATTAATTCCTGAATATAACGGTTGAGAACCCGCGTGCAAGCGTTGAAAACGCGATCCCGAGAACCAGTCGCGCCCTGTCATCCGACCACTCAGCCGACACTCTGTCCCAAAGGTTTCTGTTGTGTTGGAATCTCGATTCGTTTTTTAAACGGATTTCAGAAAACGTGCAGATTCAACTAGGAAAATGTAGCAAATTATCAGCTGTCTCTCATATATTTCATACTAAATAAGAAACAGTTGCTTTCTTATGATGTAATTAAATGAATTGAAGTCTATGTAAACAATTTTAGAATAAATCGATTTTCACTATAAAATTGTGATTTTATTTCATTTTTAACCCCTTCAAAAAACTCTCTTTCACCCCTTCTCCTTGGTTTCCTAATTTCGATTTCTACATCCAATCAACATTAATACAATCAATATCTGTCACAAGAGAAATATCGAATCTTGCTATTTGTGTATGAAAATTGAATATTAAGTTGAAAAAATCTGCAGGGTTTTTAAAATACATCGTTCTACCAATTCCAACCAAGAATCTTATTGTTTAGATAAACTGAGAATCAGAGATTGTCTTCTCTTTTAAAGAATTGATTAATTCACAGAATACTCCTCGTCCGGTACATTAACATCTATTTACCTGGAATCCCGTAACACTAACTAAACCGAGAATGTCCTTTCTTTATCTTCGTTTATCTCGAACCCCTCTGAGAACGACGGTTCGGGAGCAACAGACCCGAGGGAACGCGAAATCAACCTCGTTATCGTCTCTTATCAGCCGGCTTAATTGCGCAGTGTAAAGTCGCGCGAGCAGATCTTTCCTCCTTCGAGGTTCCAACCCTCGACTCTCATTGAGTCACACCAGTTTCTACGCATTATTGCACATTGATATTCGTCCTCTTAATGAATTGCATTTTTCCTCATACTTCACACGTTCTAATATGATTTTAATAAACTTAAAGATGTCAATTTAGTATTATTGAATCTTGTCTATTAATGTTTCATCGAAATGAAGTAAAAACTTTTGTGTGAATGAATAATAATTGTGTTATAAATGAAATTTAACTGTGGTTAATTTATTAAACTTGAATACAAGATTTCATATATTTTTTTAATATTCAAATTGAAGAATTTACAGATCTGATTTTTCATCTTTCTAAATCAACGACGAAACCGTTACGCGAAATTGTTGTTGTAAACCAGGAAATGTACGAAAGAGAAAAGGGATTCTAAAAGCGTGGGAGTATTCCCGGAATTTCGGATGGAATCAAAGCGTCCTGTCGTGCATTTGGTACTAAACTGACAGTGGAAGGCACGCAAACAGTCAGTGAACCGCTTCGGGACAGGCGAGAGACGAGGAGGCGCGAGGTGATGAATGATTTCTTTGACTCCAGAACGTGGCATTGACTTGTCGGTGGGATCATCGTGACAAATGATCACCCGACACGGTCCCCTTCTACCGGTAATTAAATTTCGCCCGACATTTCCTTGATTCTCTGGTGTTTCCAGCGTTTTTCGGTCAGTCGAATCCCTTCAAACGAGGTCCGCACGAAAATTGGTCTTTTAATTCTACCGTATGTAGAACGCCACACATTTCATATTTCAGGCTTTCTTGAAAATTTTTGCCTTTCTACTCGTAAAAGTCTAATTTTACACTGATATACTTATTAAAAAATACAATAAATTCCTAAATCATTTAGAATGGTTGGCCTAAATCGTTTAGAGTTGGACGTGTCCCAGGGAATTCTATTAACTTATCAAGTAAAATCCCAGGCATTAGCCTATCAAAACAAAAATACTTTTCATCAGAGATAATAATAGACTTCATAATTAAAAAAAGTAACAATGATACTTTGTACGTATTGAGAAAATTTAGTATTGAAATGATTGATTATTAGAAAATTTGCCTTATTATTATTATTATTATTATTATTATTATTATTATTATTATACAGTAACTGGCATTTTACTATAGAATTTAATTGAAAAAGAAATCCAGCAAGTTTAGGAGAAAATAGAAAGAATAAATCTGCATTAAAGATTGGAATTCTTTCCTGTATAATGCTATAATGTAAGCTAATCAAGCAGCAATTTTGTATACGAAAAGATAGAACGATCTGGCTGTCAGTCAGTGGGTGGAGGTTCGCAACGCGTATTAGGGACACTGGAAACCGACGCGATGGCGATTATTTAGCCGGGCTACGCCATTGCGTTATTAATCGATGCATGCCACGTGATCGATGGTAATCATTAATTCACGTGTAACTGGCCCGGTCTAGATTTATCTCGCAGGATCTTAATTAAACCGTAAGTAGTACCGGGAGGCGTGTAATGACGTTATTGATACGCGTTTGACAGGGTTTCCAATGTGAAAATCCTCGGGTATGATATCAACACCGAATATTGCTCACCGCCTGAAAAGTAACGCGTTTCGAATGGTTCTAGTCATAAAGCGATAGCCCGAATTGATACATACTGAACGTGAAATATTTATACGAAATTATGTTCCGTAGTTTTATTGGAATTTTATTAATTGGACGTTGCATGCTATTTTATGGAATAGTAAGATTCTTAAAAATTGAATGAACTCAGGTACCTAATAATCTTTGAAATCCTTGATTGTTAACAAATTAATCAATTAATTTAAATCATGTACTGGTTTATTAATTATTAGATTGTATATGCTAATCTTAATTCTAATTCCTGATATTCTTAAATCAAAGTTCAACAGCTAGACTAAAGAACAAGTTTGAAATTATAATTGTAAAATTTTTTATTAATCGAATCTCTCATGAATTTTTATAAGTATGCGTAATAATGACGTGTTCAGCTTTTTATCAATTCGAGAAGCTCTGTGACACGTATGCCGAACTGATATCCACCAAACGAACGAGTGTTAACCGATTGAAAGAAAACAGCTTTAAGTTCGACCAGTTGTTTTGCCGGTTTTTAATAAATAAACGAAGTAGTGAGGATTTCATTGCTTTCGATTTCGTTCGCTGACCGATCCCCTCAGGATGCTCGGCCGCGAGGGAAAGAGAAGAAAGCGTGTGGAGGGAGCCGGGGAAGAGAAGAGCTAAGTCACCGATTTAAATTGAACCTGGGGAACACCCGCGAGGGAGAAACATTCGCCTGGCCTATCGGGTTTAATAACACCGGCTCTATCTGAAATTACGAATACTGCCCACCGACCCCCTTGTCCCTGCTCAATGTTCTTTTAACGTTTGTTGATTCTCACTTTCTTTTTCTTAAAAATAACTTTCAATTTCAGATTTATTAAACAACAAATGAATCTGCATTTCAAACATGTTTAGGTACTCAATCTTCGTGAAATTTGAAAATAATTTGCTGAATGGAAGCTTTGAAAATAAATAATTGATTGGCAAAATTAATTGATAAATCATGGGATTAGATGGAATGAATTTAATAATACTTAAGGCAAATTGTATAGTCACTATTAATTCAATAAAACATTTAGATCAATAATGATAGAGTATAAGAAAAGAAATCCAATTAAAATCCAATTGAAGTCCAATTTGATTCTGAATGCGATATGAAACAGTCACTAGTAATTTGGAAAAAGATCGCGTCGGGTAACAATTCATATTTATAAGCCAGTACCAATGAATTCCCGATAATTGAAAAGCTGCTGAATTAGCTATTAACTCTTACAACCTAATTTATGCGGAACGAGCCATAACTATTCATAGAGAGCACAGCGGCGGCTACCATTACAGGCCAGAAAACTACAATTTGTATTCTTTCTTTTTTATTCCTTGCCTTCAACACTCGGGACTTACAAATTTGCATATAGCAGTCGTAATGATTATTGGACATGAATTCAGGCAAATGTTCATTTTAAAATAGAATCAATCAATAAGAAGAAGCAATCAATAACATCAATAAAATCGATCGATCCACGTATTTAAAAATTTGTATAAATAAAATGAAAAGAATTTTTAATTCAGACTCCTAAATTTCTAATCTTAATATTGAAATCATTACTTATTATACAGCCTAATAGAAATAAAAATTTGTGTACAATATAATCAATGATACAAATGCAAATGGAAGTAAATTATTTCATTTTAATTGTATTAGATACTTGAAGAGGGTATCTAATAACGTATTAGATACTTGAAATATAATATGTTGTGATAATGTATTAGAATACTTCTCTGTTAAACGACAAGTCTAAGAATATTCATAGACAACTTGACTGAGATTTGCATAGAAAGATTAGAGAAAGCTTCCAATTAAATTGATTTCCTAATCTCAATATTGAGTTTAACTATTATTTAGCCTAATAGAAATACGAAGATAAATGATTAAGTTAATTACTTCATTCTAAATACATCAGAATACTTAAAGAGAATATGTAATAATATACATATTATAATTTATTAGAATACTAGATTTTCGAATACTTCCCCGTTAAACGAGAGGTCTAGGAATGCTAATAGAAAATGGGATCTGCATAAAAAGAGGCAAACTCGTAAATCCGTTCGCGAGTGAGAGAATGTCTGTACTCTGGATGGGTCTAGCTGGCGCAAGTTCGCCTAATAGAGTACCGTGAACCCCGCGAGTTGGCAAAACGAGCAACGCGAAACCGATAAGGTACTCCTTTTCTCCCGGAGCGACAAAGCAACGCGGGATGATCTCCTCGCGTTCGCTCGCCATCGCTGGAAGACCGTGAAGAATAGACGCGACGCCGGCGCACACATGTGGCCGTCATTAGTCATTCGAAATTCTTCTGTCTTCGCTTTTTAATTCGTGCATCGAGATCGCAACACGGTTTCACGGCCGCGTCGAACCACGACCCGGGGGTAGAAGAAGAAGACGAACGGGGGAGCCGAGAGGAAGGAATAGGAGAACGGAAAGATGAGAAGAAGAAGAAGAAGAAGAAGAAGAAGAAGAAGTCGAATCTCTCATGAATTTTTATAAGTATGCGTAATAATGACGTGTTCAGCTTTTTATCAATTCGAGAAGCTCTGTGACACGTATGCCGAACTGATATCCACCAAACGAACGAGTGTTAACCGATTGAAAGAAAACAGCTTTAAGTTCGACCAGTTGTTTTGCCGGTTTTTAATAAATAAACGAAGTAGTGAGGATTTCATTGCTTTCGATTTCGTTCGCTGACCGATCCCCTCAGGATGCTCGGCCGCGAGGGAAAGAGAAGAAAGCGTGTGGAGGGAGCCGGGGAAGAGAAGAGCTAAGTCACCGATTTAAATTGAACCTGGGGAACACCCGCGAGGGAGAAACATTCGCCTGGCCTATCGGGTTTAATAACACCGGCTCTATCTGAAATTACGAATACTGCCCACCGACCCCCTTGTCCCTGCTCAATGTTCTTTTAACGTTTCTTGATTCTCACTTTCTTTTTCTTAAAAATAACTTTCAATTTCAGATTTATTAAACAACAAATGAATCTGCATTTCAAACATGTTTAGGTACTCAATCTTCGTGAAATTTGAAAATAATTTGCTGAATGGAAGCTTTGAAAATAAATAATTGATTGGCAAAATTAATTGATAAATCATGGGATTAGATGGAATGAATTTAATAATACTTAAGGCAAATTGTATAGTCACTATTAATTCAATAAAACATTTAGATCAATAATGATAGAGTATAAGAAAAGAAATCCAATTAAAATCCAATTGAAGTCCAATTTGATTCTGAATGCGATATGAAACAGTCACTAGTAATTTGGAAAAAGATCGCGTCGGGTAACAATTCATATTTATAAGCCAGTACCAATGAATTCCCGATAATTGAAAAGCTGCTGAATTAGCTATTAACTCTTACAACCTAATTTATGCGGAACGAGCCATAACTATTCATAGAGAGCACAGCGGCGGCTACCATTACAGGCCAGAAAACTACAATTTGTATTCTTTCTTTTTTATTCCTTGCCTTCAACACTCGGGACTTACAAATTTGCATATAGCAGTCGTAATGATTATTGGACATGAATTCAGGCAAATGTTCATTTTAAAATAGAATCAATCAATAAGAAGAAGCAATCAATAACATCAATAAAATCGATCGATCCACGTATTTAAAAATTTGTATAAATAAAATGAAAAGAATTTTTAATTCAGACTCCTAAATTTCTAATCTTAATATTGAAATCATTACTTATTATACAGCCTAATAGAAATAAAAATTTGTGTACAATATAATCAATGATACAAATGCAAATGGAAGTAAATTATTTCATTTTAATTGTATTAGATACTTGAAGAGGGTATCTAATAACGTATTAGATACTTGAAATATAATATGTTGTGATAATGTATTAGAATACTTCTCTGTTAAACGACAAGTCTAAGAATATTCATAGACAACTTGACTGAGATTTGCATAGAAAGATTAGAGAAAGCTTCCAATTAAATTGATTTCCTAATCTCAATATTGAGTTTAACTATTATTTAGCCTAATAGAAATACGAAGATAAATGATTAAGTTAATTACTTCATTCTAAATACATCAGAATACTTAAAGAGAATATGTAATAATATACATATTATAATTTATTAGAATACTAGATTTTCGAATACTTCCCCGTTAAACGAGAGGTCTAGGAATGCTAATAGAAAATGGGATCTGCATAAAAAGAGGCAAACTCGTAAATCCGTTCGCGAGTGAGAGAATGTCTGTACTCTGGATGGGTCTAGCTGGCGCAAGTTCGCCTAATAGAGTACCGTGAACCCCGCGAGTTGGCAAAACGAGCAACGCGAAACCGATAAGGTACTCCTTTTCTCCCGGAGCGACAAAGCAACGCGGGATGATCTCCTCGCGTTCGCTCGCCATCGCTGGAAGACCGTGAAGAATAGACGCGACGCCGGCGCACACATGTGGCCGTCATTAGTCATTCGAAATTCTTCTGTCTTCGCTTTTTAATTCGTGCATCGAGATCGCAACACGGTTTCACGGCCGCGTCGAACCACGACCCGGGGGTAGAAGAAGAAGACGAACGGGGGAGCCGAGAGGAAGGAATAGGAGAACGGAAAGATGAGAAGAAGAAGAAGAAGAAGAAGAAGAAGAAGAAGAAGCGTACATTCGGACTGGCGGAAGGCAGGGAAGGTGGTAGGGGGAATGAGAGAAAATCACGCGTGGTTCGTCATAAGAGGAATTCCTTTAGCGATACTGGGCCCTCCATTTCTTCGTCTTCTCCTTCTTCTGCCTCCCTTGTCCCGACGGTTCTCCCTCTGGCCCAGAGACCCCGTGCTTTTTTACTGGTTTATGGGATTTTTTTCACGCGGACCGCCGAGTCGTACATCAGAGAGGGCTGACTGAGGTCTTTCTCTCCTTCGGTTTCGCTTTCTTACTCCCTGGCCCTCCGCGTACTCGCGTTCCTTTCTGTCTGTCTCTCTCGTCCCCAGGACCCCGCGCACCCTTCACTCCCTTCGTTTTCTGTTCTGATCATCGTGGTTGAAGGGTCGGTTTCTGTGTTCGTGCCGTTTCGCCGTGAGCGAGACGGAAACAGGAGACGAACAATAAAAAAGAGCAAATGCCAGCCGCCATAAAAACAACTGAAAGTATTAAAAACTTTAGGCCTTTTACTGCCGAGCTCCTCTTATTCCTCTTCTTCCTCTTCTTCTTCTTCGTTCGAGGAGGTACAGTCGGAACTTGGGTACGTACGAAATCCGCTTTAAAGCCTCACGATAATTGAATAATTATTAGGAAACATTTGCCCATTTTTATCACACGTAACACGACTTTAATTCGAGAACAATTGAAAAATGATTGGAGAATTTGTTACCAACACTGACACAATTTTATATAGAAATAGGGAAACAATTTAATCGTTGTTTTACTCATTTCTATCACAATTACTATGATTTTAATTCAAGAACAGCTAACAGAATTTGCTACCAAGTTACAGACTGACATGATTTTATATGAAAATTAGCAACTAATTAAATTAATAGAATGATTATTAACAAATATTTTCCCCACTTTTATCACAGGTAGCATGATTTCAATTCAAGAATAGCTGACAGACACAATGGCAGACTTTGTTACCAAGCTACAGACAGAGACAATTATATTGACACAATCATATCGAAATAAGAAGGCAATTCAATGCTTGTTTTACTCATTTTTATTACAGGTTTGATTTTAATTTAAGAATAACTAACAGACAATTAAAAAAATTGCTACCATATGAGAAAATACGTTGAAATAAGAAAATGATTCCAATTACGACAAGAAACAGTGTCAAGCTGATTCCAAAGAATCAGTCCATAAAATCGGATTTCACGTATTACCGAGGAAAAAAACGGTAGCCACCAGCCGGCAATTTACCAGAACTCGCGATCCCGTCAGATGAAATCTCGAACAGTTAGTAAAAGGTTCGAGGGATTCGGAACGCGTCAGAGCAAGAGGAATCCATTTCCACGCGCAATCTTCCTCCTTTCCGCAAAAAACAATCCACGTCCGCGGGACGAAACCGTGAAACAGACGGAAAAAGGTGAACCCAGCCTGGGTGGCGTACGGCGCGGCGCAGTGGAGGAAAATAAACGAATAAGCGGAGGCGACGGTGGAGGAGAAGACGGGAGGTTGCGGCTCGTAAAATTATCGTACTTTAATAAAACGTGTCGTGCAAAACGCGAGGATAACGAGAAAATATAGGGTTCGAAAGACTCGTGAAATTTATAGAGCGATCGCCACGAACGAAGAGGAGAAAGAGCGGGGAGAGGATGCGAAGAGGCCGATAGAGTGAGAGAGAGAGAGAAAGAAAGACCAGACACTTTTTGGGATGCGGATGGCCCGAGCCACGGGTTTAGTTCGGGAGGCACAATAAGATATCGAATAAATCAAACGGAATACCGTGAGTATCGAGCTCGCAAGTCGATGGTTTACGATCGAACGAGATCCTCTCCTCTCGGATTCGCCTTCTTCGGGGGCTGAGAAAGGGGTGACAAGTTTTACAATTTTCCATTCTTGTTTCTCCCGTATCGATCGTTCCCTTTCCTCTCGTGTTTAGAATAGACACGACTGCGGGTTATAATAAATATTCGATACTCGGAATTCGTGTAAATCCGTTCGGCGATTTTTATGACAGGAATAAAACAGGATAAATATTTCTTTGATTCTAGATATTAATAAACGTGCTGACGGATTTCCAGTTTGCACGTTTTAGCAATAAATTAACTATTTTCTTATCGATGTAAAGCAATTAATCTGTTATCTTGTTTATTACATTACATTAATCTTATTATAAAATATGTCAGATGTAAGACGATTAATTCTCAAACAAGATATTCCAAAGTTGAAGATTCTAATACATCAGCATATTCAACATTAAACATATGAAACGAGTAAAAAGGAAGACTTGGCTCCACACAAACTTATTATTACTGCAGATTTTTACAAAATACATGTGTACTGAATTTTGATCACAATGGACCCTACGACATTCAATTTATAAAGAGATACCTAAATCCCATTCCTCGATTCTCTATTGCAAACATTTCTACTTGTAATTAACAGAATTAGCTAATTCGAGGAGTAACATAAGTAGATTTCAAGTATTTCTCTACTTCAAAATATTAATAAACATGCTGACAGATCTCCAGTTTGCAAGTTTCATAAATAAACTATATTCCAATGGGAATGAAAAATATCAGACGTGAAACAATTCAATTCCCAAACAAGATCGTTCAAAGCTGGAAAATCTAATGCACTAATTAACTGATTACATATTTACTAGCGAAGATATAAAAGAAGGAAAAAGGAAGACAAAACTGCTCCACGCAAACTCACTATTAACGGAGTCAGTCAGTGCAAACATCGCTAATCCCCGCGTAACGGAATAATGTACCGAACACAAACCCAGGCGCGAAAATGAAAAGAATTCTCGTTCTTAATTCTCTAATCCGAGCAAATCACCCCGCGGGCGTCTTACGGGCCGACAAGTTGGCAACGAGAGCGAGTCGCGTTTCGGGCGCGCCCGGAGGGCAGCCCGCGTTGCAAACGTTGCGCGGCACCGAGAACGAGCACTGCGCGGCAGCAGTAAATCTCGCGGACAAACAATCATAATTTTCGAAGAGCTAACAAAAAGCAAGAGACTCTTTAAAGGGAGCCGATGCCAGCCGACATGAAATGCGGCCGCCTCCGCGCCTCCAATTGTTTCGAGGTTTTCTTCCCCCCTCGCCTGTTGCCTCCACGCTCCCAGCCTCCCGGGAGCTCTGTTCCTTTTTACCGTTCTCGTCCTTTCCCTCTTTCCACGAGATTCGCGTCCGCGGCCTCTGCATCAACAAGTGCGCCAACCCCTTCCTACCATTTATTTTCACTAATTCTACGTTTCCATTTTACGTTCAAAAATCAATGCTTCTACTCCCGATTAATTCTGTTTAAATTATTCTTTTTCTTAATTCTGTTCCTATCATAATTTCTACTCACTGACTTATTTTTCTGCAATTCTCAGATAACATAATAAGATTATAGAAAATTACAGAAGTGAGTAGAAATTTAAAATAGTGACTTACGACTGATTTAATAGAAATTCGAAGGGTGGCTCGTTTTTTTAATTCGCTAATCCCCAGGAAGGAAGTACGAAACTGTTGTGACATCGAAACTACATTCTTCATTGCCACTTGCAACTTCCTTAAAGAAACTTGGCTTCGAATGACAATTTCTTGCCACCTAAACGATGGTAGCTATCCATTAACCACAATTTCGCTAATAGCAACGATCTACATGAGAACTTTCTTCCAGGAAATCGTTTAGAATCGCGCAAAAGGATAGACCGCGCGCGCTCGGCACCGCGATTCCTGCTGGTGGCAAATTACAGAGCGGATTTCCAACGGGACGCTGGTTGAAAATAAAAAATGCGGCTTATCAACAGAGGGGCGAGAGGCACGAAATGCAACGATCGCCGGAGCCGACCTTATCCGGGCCGGCCGATTCCGATTATACGAACGCAAAACTCGTCAGCGGTTTCCCCATAAAAAATTCACCCCAGCCGGCCGACACCCACTCGCCGCTCTGATATCGCGTTTCTTTGGCCGCGTGCTTAAATCGCGGCAGATAGCATCGTCGCGTGAAATCAGCGCCCGTTTCTCGGTTATTTCTACTCGGTAAGTACGCGCCTCGCACCCGGACGGAGCCGTGAGCAACGCTAATTTTCCGCTCTGCCCGTACGCGATATACCCTCCCCTCGCTCCCTCCGCTACCCTCGGCTGATAGCAATTACGCGTTTTTCTCTCGGCCAAGGAAATTCAACGCCGTTCGACAGCCGCCCGAGGAATAAAAGATACGGAGCCGTACTATTAACTGTAATACTAGAGCGATAATTAACGCGAGCGCGTTTGTATCGAAGAGTCATGGTGAAAAATTTATAAAGGTTGGAACAAAAATTGGACGGATTAGCTGCGTAAAATCTGACTTCATATATCAATTATTATAAATTGTTTTGATTAAGTGTGAATTGCATTTTCTTTTAAACGAGATTCAATTTTTGTTAAGATTCGCTACATCGGTTCTTAATTTGTTGAGACTGCGAATTTTATGCATTTATCAAAAGACTGAATGTACAAAAAATTTAAACACAGTATGGGAAATGTAGGAGATATTAAAAGCAAAGTGTAAATTGCGATATTTAAATGATAAAAGAAATAAAGTTTTTTGATCTATCACAAATATTCTGCATAAAAGTTGTTAGTCTGTTAATCAGATTTTGATAGTAGACGTAGGTTTGCATATAAAGGCAACGGATTTTTGAAAAATGGAAAAGAACGATGTTTAGCTAAATTCGTCTGTCGCGAGCCTCGGAGGAGTAAGTGGTTGCCAAGTACTTTACAACCCTCCTCGCGCAATAACCCATCACATCCGTGACATAATTCAAATACTTTGTTGCTGCACCACCGAGCGCGCAATGTTCACCGGCTCGTATAAATTATAAATAAACCTGACTAGCGACACGCGAGTTTTAATGGCTTTCCCGAAAATTTAGCCACTCGGTGCCACTCCGTCGTCCATCTATAGTCACAGTATTTCCTACCGAACATTTTCAAGAGATAAAAAAGGAAAATATCCACGCACGTCTGTACTTAGACAGTCTCGAATAGCCCATAGTACATTATCGTAAAAAAAATATGTAATATGAATAGAATAGATATGTGCAATGATAAAAGGTAAAATGCATGTAAATATTCTGATCTATCGCAAAGCTTCAACTAACTGTGAGCAAATATTTGAGATTATTCACGCGGAAACCAGAAACCTGTTACGTTTC
>NW_017167274.1:0-1155 GCF_001652005.2 Ceratina calcarata | reverse complement strand
GAGAGAGAGACGACGAGAGGGGGACACGGAGAGAGAGAGAGAGGGTGGTCACGCGATCAGAAAAACGATACAGATAATGTACAAGTCCCGATACAGAGAAGAGAGTCTTTCACCGAGCCCAGGACGTGAGACAGGCGAGTGCGCGTGGCTCGGCTGGCGCGAGATGACTGAACCCCTCCGGAGGGTGAGAGAGAGACAGAGAGGAGGGGAGAGATCCTCTCTGCCCCTTCTTTTTCGCTTGGGAACGAACACCGATGCCGCGGCTCTCCCACCGGCCGCCGCCGTTCTGGGACCGATGCCCCACCCCGTCGGACGGAACGACACCGTCGCCGTTTCTCCCCGCCCTACGTCGGTTCGAACTTCGTCCCGGACGCCGCGCACCGCGACGCCGACGACGACACTGCGACGACGCGTCGTCCTCCCCACGCTTGCGCGCGCGAGATCACCTCGCGGCTCTACCGTCCTCGTTCAACTTCGGTTGCTCGAAGCTGGACGGAGAGTACTTCTGACTGACTGCGAACTAGACGTACGGAGAAGGGACACGCGCGAGCTGAAGACGATGATGATGATGAAGAGGGAAGCTGGTGTGCGTGCCACCGCACACAAACGGTAGAGGAGGAGTTAGTTAGCTTTTCTTGATACACGGCACTCGGCCGCCGGCTGGCGAGCGTGTTGCACCCCCCGGGCATCGGGGGCTACTTTCGATGGCTAACGTCCACGTGCTTGTACTCCTTATCAATGATTTAAGCGTGATAAGAGAGAGGGAATATCAATGGGCCAACGTGGGCAGTTTGATAATTGAACTGAGCTCATTGCTATATGATTTTAAGAATAGTTTTCTAAATATGGATTTAGATCGTAGTTCGATAGGTTGAATTGTGTTGGATTTTATCTAAGTAGGCATTTCGAAGTACAGCCTCAGTTTTAAGAATAGCGAGATAAATCCGACAGCTACCGGAACTCAATTGTTTATCTTATTAGAAAGTTTTCCCAGAGGCGCAACCTTTCTCAGAAGCGATTGCGGGGGAGACAAACATTATTAAGATCGAGGAGGCGACGAGTGTTTGGAAAATGCATGTTGATGATTTCCAGACGTACAGCGGGGGAACGATGGGGAGAGAATGGTCAGCTCGCTCCGTCATAAGGACTTTTTTT
>NW_017167273.1:0-216 GCF_001652005.2 Ceratina calcarata | reverse complement strand
TTCAAATTGATATTCTCCAATATTGCAGTAAGAAGTTGATTTCAATCCGGGACCTCGACGAAATTTCTCGACGTCTGCCCGTCGTTAATCCGCTTTTCAAATTCTGAGAACATTCTCGGAAATTCATCTATGCTGAAATACACGCTCATCGGTCGACACACGAATAGAATAATAGAATTCGCGGTACGCGCTTATGATTGCCCATATACGGCTCTT
>NW_017167272.1:0-216 GCF_001652005.2 Ceratina calcarata | reverse complement strand
TTGGTGGTACTGATGTCTCGAAACGTCTTTGCATGCTCGAAAATTATTTGAAAACTAAAGAAACAATTCTTTATACAAAATATTATTGCACTTCTTAAAATAGTCAATGATTTGACATGTTAAAAATATTGCCATTCGCACATTTCTATTAATTTTCAATATTATAGTATGATTTATTTTATACAAATAGTCCTAGTATTAATAAGAGAATTTAAA
>NW_017167271.1:0-216 GCF_001652005.2 Ceratina calcarata | reverse complement strand
GTTTTAATATCATTCCTATATACATAAGAAACTTCACGCAATAGTACATAATAAACTGATAAAGAATAGTAATTTATGTTTGTAATCATTCAATGCTTCGAATTGCATTATTAAACATATGTAGGTATGAAAATGACAATACTATTTACTAAGTATACAAACTACGTTATTAAAAATTCGTTCGACTAGCTGTAACTCAAATAGTCCGTACAGAAT
>NW_017167270.1:0-216 GCF_001652005.2 Ceratina calcarata | reverse complement strand
TCGTCAATAGTTAACGAGTAATTTGCAATAAACTGTTTTTTCGTTTTTTGTCAAATACTCGTAAACTATAGACGCTAGCGAAAATCTTTTCAGGTAAAAGTTGTAGCTCTAGTCGCCATATACAAGAAAGATCCTATGCAATGTCCTTCTAATTTCACTCGTTAAGGAATAATGAACAAAATAATTAATCGATTAGTCCTGAAGTATTCGAGAGTG
>NW_017167269.1:0-216 GCF_001652005.2 Ceratina calcarata | reverse complement strand
GTTTAATTCTTTTTCTGCCGCACTGAGGGCGGAGTTATTGTTCGTGATTCAACACAAAGAAATATGTAAGACGAGGTCATGGTCCTCCTGTCCCGCAGATACCCTGCAAATTGAATTAAATGCAAAATTGAGAAACGCAGGCCGATACGAGCAAATCCTGTAAGGAACCCTAGGAAAACCTGCATATCGAATAAGGCGCAGCGCACCTTTAGGTTT
>NW_017167268.1:0-216 GCF_001652005.2 Ceratina calcarata | reverse complement strand
TTTCCTTTGGCAGAATGCAAAGTGAGGCATGGTTTTTGAATTATGAATGAAAAACACTTGACCAATGAGAGCGCGCGTAGGGCTGCGCTGACCAATGGCAGTGGTGACTCGGCCGTTGGTCACTGCAGGCCTCATTGGTCAGTGCAGGCCTACACGCGCTCTCATTGGTCATTGTTTTTCCTTAATAATTCAAAAACCATAGCTCATTTTGCATTT
>NW_017167267.1:0-216 GCF_001652005.2 Ceratina calcarata | reverse complement strand
ACGATACGAATAAGTTCGGGAACGAGTACAAAGCGACTGTTACGCGAAGCCATTGTGAATCGATTTGTTAAGAATCTGATATTTAGACTGAATTCTGTCCGATACCAAAGTGTATGTGATTTGAGACGTGTGAGGGTGGCCACTGCGAGTGCGTATTCTATTAGCGTGCGAGACGTAGCGAGGACGTTTCCCAGATTCGATCTGTAAGTCGTTCTT
>NW_017167266.1:0-216 GCF_001652005.2 Ceratina calcarata | reverse complement strand
TTCGTCTTTTGTTTCTTGTTTGATTCGTTGTTGCTATTGAGAGGGGAAAGAATTTTTATTCTGGTTAGCTTCGTTTGTCTCTTTTGTGTTGTGTGTGTGTGTGGTAATATTTTGGATTGTTTCGCGTGTCGTGTTTAGTCGTTTTGGTCATTTATGGTCTTTACTTTGTGACGCGCGTATCCCGAGTCGGCGGGTTAGGTGCGCCGCCGAGTGGTT
>NW_017167265.1:0-216 GCF_001652005.2 Ceratina calcarata | reverse complement strand
GTCTAACACTACAAAGCTCCACATTAAATCTATCGAATTTATTACTACTGTACACGCTTAATAAAAACTGTATAAATTTCTGTTCGAAGTTGACTCTTATTGAATACAATAAACATCACCTCTGTGGAATACAACAATCTATTGACTATTCCAAACATATCTTGGTTACTGTGCTAATATAGTTATGTTAATATTTAGATTTCCATGCGATGAAAA
>NW_017167264.1:0-216 GCF_001652005.2 Ceratina calcarata | reverse complement strand
CTCGTCTATGAGTCTCCCGCCCGAGAAGCACGTAGGCGTCACCTTAGAATGGTGGCTTTTTTTTTATGGAAGTTTTTATTTAGCCGCACTAAGCACTTATGTACTAGATATTGTATTATTTTAATAAAAAACTGTCTTTAAAAAAAAATAAAAAAAAAACGAAGATTGAAGACCAGTAATCGCTGCATAGTAGGTTCGCGTCTTGTCACTGACCAT
>NW_017167263.1:0-1697 GCF_001652005.2 Ceratina calcarata | reverse complement strand
AATGACAAATCCAGAGGCAATAAGACAACCGATAAAAGAAAACCAGACGACATACTTACAATAAATATCATGACAGAGTCCCACGTGAAAAGTCCGAGAAGAGTAAGCACCGACATACACGACGAACCTGAAAAGGCGAAACAAATTAGGAATAAAGCAAATTAAACGAAACAAACATGGACATAAAAATCATTCAGTCTAATCTGAGCAGATCGTACGCGGCTCACTTGCTATTTCTAAAACACTGTGACGATACCAACACTGACATAGGTATAATTAGCGAACCGCGAAGAAACCTCGATAAGAAATGGCTCAGCGATCCGAGCGGAAAAGCCGCAATCTATCTCAATAACAACGAGAGAACATCATCATTCAAAATACGAAGTTCGGGAGAAGACTTCATCCTCGCTTGCAACGACGAGCTCTTGATAGGCAAATGTTATTTCTCGCCGAATAAGCCCCCCGCTACATTCGAAAAGTTCCTGAAGGAAATAAAAAAATTCATACATCCAGAAATGAGAAGAGTTCCACTAATTATCGGTGGAGACTTCAACGCGTACCATAAAAAATGGGGTAGTACAAATAACAATGCAAAAGGTAAAATCTTAGAAAACTGGGCAACCGCGAACAATTTATTCCTGGTAAATAAAGGAAACGCACCAACATGTGTACGACCTCAAGGCTCCTCGATTGTGGACGTAACATGGGCAAACGAAATAGCGGTAAAGAAAATATGGAACTGGAGAGTAAAAGAAGAAGTCGAGACACTCTCAGATCACTTATACATCTCCATGAATTTTCATAACAGAAAGATGACACCTGAAAAAATAACACGCTATAATGCGGAATACTTTCCAAGATGGAATACAAAAAAACTTAATGAAGATCTGTGCAAAGCAGCTCTTATCGCTGAATCTTGGAATATACCGGCTGTCAGCAACCTGAACCTGGAACAGAAAATCGCGAAATTAGAAGAGAGTCTAACAAGGGCCTGCAATCTGTCAATGCCAAAAAAGAAGCTGTGCCCCACAAAATTCCCCAACGTTTGGTGGAACGCGAGCTTAACAACGTTAAGACACGACTGCCACCAGAAAAGAAGAGCTTGGCAGAAAGGTAAGAAGAGATCACAACGGAATATCTCGGACTTGAAAACTAAAGAAGCTGAATACAGAGAGATAAAGAAGAAGCTTAAGAAATCGATGATCTCAGCTCAACTGCAATCATGGAAAAATATCCTTTTATCGCTGGATGAAAATCCATGGGGAAAAGCCTATAAATGGACGAAAAAATTGAGAAATAACTGCGGCCCAGTTGCATCAGAAAACTTATGTCCGGATCTATAGAGGAAAATCGTGGACACCTTATTCCCAGAGAGCCAACCTTGGTCTCCTCCAAATCTTTCAGAAGAATGGCACTCGGATTGGGAAATCACACCTGAGGAAATAAAAAATAGCATTTGGAAAATGAACAAGAAAAAAGCAGCCCCAAGTCCGAAAGAAATCCCAGCCCCAATATTAAGCCTCACCTTTGACACGATGGGGCCATACATTAGAGAGATATTCAACGACTGTTTGAGACACAGGACATTTCCAACAAGTTGGAAGACGGCCAAGCTAATACTGCTAAACAAACCAGGAAAACCACCTGATGATCCGTCAGCATACAGGCCGATCTGCCTCCTAGGCGATCTGGGAAAA
>NW_017167262.1:0-216 GCF_001652005.2 Ceratina calcarata | reverse complement strand
TCGTCGTCTTCTTCTTCCTCGCTGGTTCAAATGCGAAAGTATTCGCACGCTTATCATAGAAAGTTTTATGAATTCCAATTCCATCTTCTCTTTTTCTTTTATCCTAATAAACATTCTTATGCAAGAATTTTTATCGACAGAATCACTAATTAGATTTCAAACTCGTTTCCATTCAACACTGCCATTAATAATACAATATTAGAATCGAATACGTAG
>NW_017167261.1:0-216 GCF_001652005.2 Ceratina calcarata | reverse complement strand
TAAATGCAACATTGAAAAATTGGTGTAAACAAAAGGGCATGCGGTTAGATCACACGCTCCCCTATACACCACAGCAAAATGGACGGACGGAGAGACTGAGCAGAAAACTGATTGACAAAATCAAAGCGCTCGTCACAGACTCGAAAATGAATAAAGATATGTGGGGAGAGGCTGCATATACAGCCATTTATCTATTAAACAGGAGCCCAACGAAAA
>NW_017167260.1:0-216 GCF_001652005.2 Ceratina calcarata | reverse complement strand
GTTAATATCCTCGCAAAATTTCTACAGTTTTGCACAGTGTTTTATTAATGTCACATCTAATAACTGTTAAAATGTCAATGCCTTGTCATTGTCTTTATTTAAGGGCCCATACAACCTTACCTAAATTAATAATTATAACTATATAAAACAATTTTAAATTTTTAATGAAAGAGAAAGTATCAATTTCAAAATATAATAATATTAAAAAGCTACATA
>NW_017167259.1:0-216 GCF_001652005.2 Ceratina calcarata | reverse complement strand
CGGTAAATGTGTGGGCCGGCATTTGCGGCCAATTCGTAATTGGGCCGTACATTCTACCCGACAGATTAGACGGCCCAACTTATGAAACTTTCCTGCGGTAGGTTCTTCCGGGTCTCTTGTAAAAAATTCCACTCGAGACCCGGATGAACTTACACTTCCAACATATTCTAATTCCCTACCAACGTGGAGAAAAAATTGGTCATTGGATATGTACTT
>NW_017167258.1:0-216 GCF_001652005.2 Ceratina calcarata | reverse complement strand
TGGCGTACCAAGCGTAATGCAACATGTCCTTAAACGCTGGCGCAGACAACTGATTATGAACTATGGCATGTATTTTCATAGCGTCTTCCCGAGAATTAATTTCGCGTCCATTTTCTATTAAATACGTACAGGTTTGTATACGTTTTATAAAGTTTTTCACCTGCCTGTAGAAATATACATCGCACGGCTGACAAATAGGAGTACATTTCGGCGGAA
>NW_017167257.1:0-216 GCF_001652005.2 Ceratina calcarata | reverse complement strand
GCGCGCGCCTTAATAAGGCCGCCTCAAACCCGTAGCGAGCACTTCGATTACTGTGCCAGAAAGCTGGCACACATCAGAGAAAGTAATCAAGTCAACCGGCGGTGTGGGGAGCTCCAGCCGGTATAGGGATATGAGGCCCGACGCACTTGAATAAAATAAGTGATTTTTGCAGAACCTCTGTTTGGGGGAAGGAACCTCCAGTCGTGAGGACGTGCC
>NW_017167256.1:0-216 GCF_001652005.2 Ceratina calcarata | reverse complement strand
GCAAGTTTGAGTCTGAAGATGGCAGCTTGTCGTCGGGTACCGCGTCCCTTATACATATACACGTAAATTCGTGTTCGATTTTTTTCTTTTATTAACTACGATTAAGTCTTTGGTAATTTGTCAATGGTGTCTGGTTTTCAATTTAAAACAAGTTTTATTTAAAAAATATGTTGTCAATAGAAAAATAGATTTGAAAATTCACTAGAATTTAAAAAA
>NW_017167255.1:0-216 GCF_001652005.2 Ceratina calcarata | reverse complement strand
GCGATTATACTATTCAATAATTAAATTCACGTGTATGTCTATTTTACGAAAATAAGAAGTACTCGGAACTTCCGAACGACTGTGTATGCAGCCAATGGAGAAGAGTTCGAACGGACCAACGGACAAGAGTAAAAATAATACAAGGGAGAGGAAGAATGAGAGAGAGAGAGAGAGAGAGAAAAATAAACGGACACGGTGCACCTTGCGCGGCTCTTT
>NW_017167254.1:0-216 GCF_001652005.2 Ceratina calcarata | reverse complement strand
CAGAACTGAGCCTTGAGGAACACCGGCATTTACTTTCTTTGTTATAATTTTACCGTGTCTATTACGTGTAATCACTACGCGATCTTTAAGATAATTGTTAATGATTTGAATTATGTAGACAGGGAATCTCTTCTCCTGTAAGCCTTTAATAATGGCTTCCTATGGTAATGTGTTAAACGCGTTACTGATATCGATACTTATTGTAATAACCGTTTT
>NW_017167253.1:0-1697 GCF_001652005.2 Ceratina calcarata | reverse complement strand
ATAAAATGCCAAATAATCATACGTAACTCGTTAAATATCGAAGTTAGAAGGAAAACAACTTTTATTCGAAGCATTTTTCGCAATTTTGAAAAAAAAAATTTTCGTCAGCGTCAATACTTAATTGGATATTTCCTTCTATACTTTTTAGCACGTAGCTATTTATTATTAGCATTATTCTTCCGACGTCTGATTTCTTTTTAATTATAGGAAACGCGATTTTCTAAGGTACATAAACTTTTGGGATTGACTGTATAGCCAATACATCCTTAAATGTGCAACCGTGACAAACACCAGTTCCATTATCTCTTAGTGTCTAACTACAAAATTCATTATTTATATTTCTTTCCTCATTCGCATAATAAAATATCGATATTCTTTTCGTAAGAAACATTATTCATAATATTTCAATTGTTATATTAGTCTTCTCGGTATAGCAAAATTCATCATTGGTGGTTTTATGTAATGTTAGAGCATTATGTGATTTCACTTTTATTCCTTTCATCAACTGTCCGGATTGGTGCTGTATTAGTGCAGCTTGTTCTTCGAAGTTATTTTTTTCTTGAACCACCCTAGAAAACGCATTAAAACAAATTAAACATTTTGCTCCACGTCCGAACGGAAAGCTATATTGATAAAAATAATTATCTTCGTTAATACAAAATTGACAATTTTCACTAATACTATCAATTTGTAGCTCGTGAGCGTGTATAAAAATAGAATGGCATATTACATCTACTGTAAGAATTGCGTGCTTTACACGATTGATTATGTGGGATGGAATCCGTCACCGTACGTAGAAGCAATACTTGAATTTTACATGTTAGTACAATATCGATTGCACATGTGAGGCTTACACAGACACATAGCAAACGAAACATACTTTATAACAATCAATGAAAACATGTTTGATTTCACGAAAAGATTAAGAAATTGAGATTTTTAAACTTTCATTTTACATTAAATAAAACAGCGTGAATTTGAATATAGAGACAATTTATCTTAGCTTCTTACTAATTGTAAGTATTATGACCATTAAAACAAATACATATAAGTGTGTTATGTCCGACAATGTGCGTACCATCTGTAAAAGAAATTAATTAAACGAAAAGCAACGCAAATGTACAGAAATGAAAATGAATAATGAAAAGCTGGAAATTAATAAAAAAAAAAGAAATCATTTAAACAATTAAAGAGCAAACATAAAATTTCTTTATAGTGTGCCCTTTACCCCAGTGTTTGTATTCATAAAAATTGACATCCATATGTAGCCAAAATATTCTTTCGATTACCCATCATCCATCCATCACTCCTCTTTCCGCACCGGCTATGTTAGAAACTTTTGTTCACCGTTGTACAAAAGTTTTATATATTTTATAGAAAGGATATTGCATTTTCTACAAGTGAAATATTAAACAATCTAGTTAGCTTTTTCACTATCCATCTAACTAATCGATATACACTAGAAATGATTAAAGTTCTGGTATAAATAATATGCTTTACAAGTAGCATGGAACTAGAAGTGTATATGTATAAAAACAATCACCCTTGGTACATATGCTGGGATAAACATGATGAAAGACATTCAGAATGCGTTCGCTAATAATGAAATAAAAGCTATAAAGCTAATAAGTTCTAAAACACTGTGCGACATGTTCTTTTTTCTGGGGACACACACATAATAATTCGAAACTTAAGAG
>NW_017167252.1:0-216 GCF_001652005.2 Ceratina calcarata | reverse complement strand
CCGGCGCCGCTGAGTTTCCCCGTTCCGCTGGATGGACCGATTGTCGTACCGGGACACATACCGTCCACCACGAGGCGGTATAGGGTACATGTGGAGGGCGGCAAGTACCTGTTCCGCTTCAACAAAGACGGGAGGCTGGTCTCGTTGACTTATCAAGAGGCTCCGGCAGCGAAGCCCAGCCCAACGTGTACGACGAGACAGGAGAAACCGCCGCCA
>NW_017167251.1:0-216 GCF_001652005.2 Ceratina calcarata | reverse complement strand
TAGCAGACGATACCATGTTCGGGCCAGATTTCTTAGTAGAAGACGACGTGGTGGTTGTTACTTTTAGTTACAGGTTTGGTGCACTTGGTACGTTAACGCCAAAGAGAACGTTTTATAATAAATTTTACGAATCTGCTAGTTTAAAATTTGGTGTAGATTACAATCAAAAAAATCTATAATATATTAAATATCTCGATTCTGCTCACCTCACTGGCT
>NW_017167249.1:0-216 GCF_001652005.2 Ceratina calcarata | reverse complement strand
GGGCTGTTAACACTCGTAAGAGTATTCTCGAGCGAGTAGCTAAAGAAATGAAAATCCACTTTCTGTGGGAGATACACTTCTGCTGATAGCGATGCGTTTCGTACCGAAGTCAGACTCATCATTCGTTATCGATCTCCGCCCCAATCGATGCCGTCGATCGTCGGAAAACCGCGTTTTTCCCTCTCTCGCTCAACTTCGTGGAAAATATCAAATCTT
>NW_017167248.1:0-216 GCF_001652005.2 Ceratina calcarata | reverse complement strand
GATAGAAACTGTAAAAAGGATCATTAAAAGAGGTGCTCACGTGAATGCTACAAACAGATATGGAGAAACGGCACTGCACCTAGCCATTCGGAAGGGACACAAAGATATCGTACAAATCCTCGTAGAACATGGTGCCTATGTCAATTTGAAATATAGGTGTGGCGAGACACCTCTTCATTGCGCTGCGCGAGTAGGACTAGAAGAGACTTGCAAGTT
>NW_017167247.1:0-216 GCF_001652005.2 Ceratina calcarata | reverse complement strand
GAATGTAATCATGATAGAAGTTTATTTTGCCCAATAATTGCCTGATGTTCTTTTGAGTCTTTGGTGTTGGAAAATCCTTTATTGATATTAAATTGTCTTTTATTGGTCTGACTGTGTTATGTTGCAGAATATGCCCTAGGTATTTTACCGTATCCGATGCGAATGTGCACTTCTTTAAATTCAGTTTAAAGCCTTCTTTCATTAATGCATTGAATA
>NW_017167246.1:0-216 GCF_001652005.2 Ceratina calcarata | reverse complement strand
TTGTGTTTATACTACTAGATGCTCGTTCCACTGTGTCTGACGTCGTGACTACTTGCCATGTACGAATGTCTCATTAAATAATCATTGCGTGTTTTACTTCCAAATTCCTTGACGCTTGGAATTCAGCTTTCTTGACTGATTCCTAAGTCGTCTGACTTATATTGTGTTTATACTACTAGATGCTCGTTCCACTGTGTCTGACGTCGTGACTACTTG
>NW_017167245.1:0-216 GCF_001652005.2 Ceratina calcarata | reverse complement strand
TTAATCATGATTATGGTCGCATAAGGTTATTGAAGGAACGGACACGACTACAGCACATTTTGTCGGAAAATGATCGTCAATCTCTTTGGTCGATTATCTCAAGATATAATGATTGTTATTATTTACCTGGAGACCCCCAACCGGAAACTAATTTAGATTCACACAAAATTGAATTAACTGAAAACAAAATCATAAATCAGAAACAGTATAGACATC
>NW_017167244.1:0-216 GCF_001652005.2 Ceratina calcarata | reverse complement strand
GTTTTCAGAAACCCTAGCGAGACGAACGCCGGTGTCGGACACCGAGGACGTTAGGATTCTCCTGGCATTCCCGTTTTTTTTTTTGTTCTATTTCCATCAATTTATATATTTTCATTCTTCTTTTAATAAACGGTTGCGGGTTTCAAAGGGAAACTTCGTGGAATTATTTCTAACACCCGATTCTCCTATTCCGGTTCCCAGTTAGGGCAACCATCC
>NW_017167243.1:0-216 GCF_001652005.2 Ceratina calcarata | reverse complement strand
GCCCCGCGCCCCCCTGAGCACTCCAGGGTTTAAACCCGCCTACCTATCCTACTCTAAACTCCAACAAGTCACGGCTAGTTCGACTACTCAGGAACAGAATTTTTTACGACAAATTCTCGATCGTTTACACAAAATCCGATGAAGCCAATCGTGCTAACTTCGAAGCACTAAGTACTGAAAATAAAAAACGAGCCGCAGAAATAGAAAGTCTCGCGA
>NW_017167242.1:0-1698 GCF_001652005.2 Ceratina calcarata | reverse complement strand
CGTTCAGTCGCTTTCACAGAAATACTCAATAACAGACTGAAACTTTTTATGCAAAATTGAACTACTGAATTATGATATTAATTATAAAAATATTCTACTAATTAAACTCCGTTATGTAACGTAAATTAATCTAAATATATAAACCAATATAAATAATGCAATAATTAACTGCTACTTTATATTTGATGTACAAACGTCTGAACGTAATTAATTATAAATAACGGAATTCAATATATGATTAATGAATCTATTGATACGCAATTCGCATGGCATTAATGCCACCAGCGTTCGTCGAGTTTCAATCGTAACAGAGTTTATAACGAACCACAAATACGGTGTGGGGAATGCATTCTGATCGACGAGCCTCGTACATACGAACACGGTATTAATTCGTGACCAATTAACCGAACGTGCTAAACGACTGATGAGGATGACCACTGAGGATATTAGACACTAAACGCGACGATGGGACATCGACGAGACTCGAAAAGCTGCGGTTGACGGAATTTTAACACTGTTGACAAGCGACAAGGTCGATTCAAGTGCAAATTGAACTCGCACTTCGCAGATGATCGCAAATTAGCCAAAGTAATAGGAAATTGTTCTCAAATTAAACAAATGAGCTAACAATTTTCAAAGCGTGGAGCTTTTTAATCACCTAAAAGACAGAAAATATGTTTAGACACCCGCTATTACGACGTACATCGACCCATAATTATTGGGTCTATAATTTAAAAACCGGAATTTTTTTAGGAAATTTGAGCGTTTATGAAAGAAAATCTTGTACAGTTTTTTTATTCAAAGTAAAGCGCTTGGAAATGGCTATTTAAATCACGCCCAATGATTCCGCTAACTCTTCTTGTGTTCGACACGCGTCTTGATCGAGTAACGCTTCCAATTCTTCATCTTCAAACTTTTTCGGCTGCCCAGGCCGCTCTTTGTCTTTGATGTAAAAATCGCCACTTTCAAAGCGCTGAAACCACTCGAAACACTGTGTTTTCGCAAGAGCATGTTCGCCATACAATTCCACGAGTTTTGTACAACCCACCCTCCTCAGTTTTTCGGATCACTATACATGACGCGAACAGTCGCGGCAGTGATATAAAAACCTGTGAAGGGTGGTTGATTAATACAATGTGATGTTTACATTCGTAGTAAAAACATAACAAAAACTGAAAAATTCTCAAGCGACAAACTACGATGGTACAAAGTGTGACAAAAAAAATTTGATCACCATTTAGAACCATCCGTTGTAATCCTTGCATTGCTGTCCTCTTCGTAAATTGTATTCAGTAAATGAGTAATATGAATATCCTAATGACACTTTTCCCTACGTCCTTTTAGCGTTCCAAGAGCTTTTAACTAAATTACGTGCCGGAGAATACGTGTGCACGTTACACTTCCCGACTGCCACTCGATGACTATGGGGAAATAGAAACCGTTCATGATTCGATTAACTGGAGACTGTGATCAAAGATTACTCGTGTCCACAAGACGCGGTTGGAATTTAGATATTAACTAACCATCGTTCAGTCGCTTTCACAGAAATACTCAATAACAGACTGAAACTTTTTATGCAAAATTGAACTACTGAATTATGATATTAATTATAAAAATATTCTACTAATTAAACTCCGTTATGTAACGTAAATTAATCTAAATATATAAACCAATATAAATAATGCAATAATTAACTGC
>NW_017167241.1:0-216 GCF_001652005.2 Ceratina calcarata | reverse complement strand
ATTGAAATAGAACCTACAGAAATCAAATTTACAGTATTAAAGTGATTGAGGTTAATCACGTGCTGAACATATTAACCCCTTGTACTATTTTGACGAGTCTGATGAAAATTTTAGGCAAAACATGGATGTCACGAGTCGGACTCGTTGTTCAGTTCCAGACGAAACATGAATATCACGAGCCTGACTCGTACTCGATATTTCAGGCCGAACATGAAT
>NW_017167240.1:0-216 GCF_001652005.2 Ceratina calcarata | reverse complement strand
TTGGCCATCGTTATGTCTATTATTGATTTGCCTCGTGGATGAATACACGTATAAGTCCTGCCTGTATTCATTACGTAGAGATTCTGAGATTCCGCCCATTTTTCTATAATACTACCTCTCAAGTTTGTTTCTACGGAGCCCCATGTTTTGCTTTTGGCGTATACGTCGCCACCAATTATTATTGGGGCGCCCTTGGCCTCAAGTGCGATTTTTTGG
>NW_017167239.1:0-216 GCF_001652005.2 Ceratina calcarata | reverse complement strand
TAAGATATTGAAATGGGAGATTCCTGACGTGATTTTAAACAACATTTTCCTTAGCAAAAAAGTTGTACGAGGTGTGGTTGAGGAGTTATTAACAAAAATCTCTCGACCAATTAGAGCGCTCGGTTGGCGCGAGCTTCCAATCGGGAGCGTTGGTTCGGTTCTGATGTTATTCGTATGATTTTCAACAAATATTGAAATACAATTGGCATTACCTTA
>NW_017167237.1:0-216 GCF_001652005.2 Ceratina calcarata | reverse complement strand
GTACATTTGCCCAAAACCAGTCAAAATTACTTTCTTGGGCAATCTAGTGTTAATCGGCTTTTAGCTATCGACGGTTTTCGTACATTGGGTTGTTGTTGTCTTTCTTTCTATAATTACGCGACGTCAACGTCGTTGATTTACTGTTTTCGCAGTAGCTATTACAAATGTCCCAAAGTACAACGACCCTCTCTCGATCCATTCGATAGGGACCTGTCG
>NW_017167236.1:0-216 GCF_001652005.2 Ceratina calcarata | reverse complement strand
GTGCAATTATTTTGAATACATATGTTCATATAAATGTAAAATACTCTATTGAGCGTAAATTATATTCTTCTATTTTTTTAGAATGCCTAACATATAGAACTAATTTAGTGGCCATATCATTAAATTTTCTTAAAACGTTGCTTGAAAGTAATATTTAAATGCAGTTTGAAAGTAATATTTAATTGCAACAATATTTCGACGTACTTGAACTCCATA
>NW_017167235.1:0-216 GCF_001652005.2 Ceratina calcarata | reverse complement strand
TTAGTCTAATCACGGCGCAACCGATCGTCACGTGATCTGTCTCTCACCCGGTGCGGTCTCGCGAAGAGAAGAGACCGACGAACCACGTTGAATTGTTCACTGAGACACCATCACGTCCGCATTCAAGTATCGTTCTACTATAAGTTTAACCAACGTGAACATTTAGTCGTCGGGCTCATCCCGATAGTGGTATAAAACCAGCCAAAGTCGCGACGG
>NW_017167234.1:0-216 GCF_001652005.2 Ceratina calcarata | reverse complement strand
TCTTGAATTAATTGGTCTTTGTCTTCTAGTAAATGTTCGATCCTGATTTCTTGACCGCGAATTCTATCTTCCATATCTTCTTGATTCTGTCTGAGTCTTTCTTCTCGTTCTCGTACTTCCTTTTCTCTTTCCAGTATGCTTTCGGATAACACGAGTATTTCTTCTTCTTCTTCTAAATGTTCTTTAGGTTCCGTTTTTATTACCGGTTTCGACATG
>NW_017167233.1:0-216 GCF_001652005.2 Ceratina calcarata | reverse complement strand
TTTGCGTTCGATTTGGTGTAAAATGATTCTTTTATATATCGGGGGAACAGGCGAACGGCTTCTTCTGCTAATTCATCTAATGTGTCCGGTGATATACTGTAAAACCGTTACATGACCGAGTTTTTTCAAGTTTTAGAAAAAGTGGTAAAAAGAATTAAAGGTAATTTATAATAATAAAATAAATCTTACTAATAAGAATTAGTGCGTCTAAATTCA
>NW_017167232.1:0-216 GCF_001652005.2 Ceratina calcarata | reverse complement strand
GTCATCGAAGGATCCACGAGACACGAGCATTTAAAGGGCAGGTTTGCAGTTTGGGCCTTGCCGTTTACCTGATACACGTATACGGAAATATTACTCGTGTAGTGGTACGCCGTTCAAACTACGCGCGCGGCTAGGTTCAAAGTTTAAATCTAAGACATAACAGAATTCTAGACTGGGTCTACGCTATGGGCGGAAAAATCCGCAAATCTTACATCA
>NW_017167231.1:0-1700 GCF_001652005.2 Ceratina calcarata | reverse complement strand
TGACTGTATACACTGTAAATCAAAAACGTATAATTTACAGTAAAGCACATGTCGTAAAGATAATAATAGTATAACGATTTCAGAATTTTCATCATCAATTTTAGAGCAACAGTTGTTTTACATTTCACAATCTGTACAGTACGCAATGCACGTACATGCTATGGATGGAAGTGTATGTATAGTCGTTGATTCCCGTCATGGAAACACGCGGGAGTATACTTAACGGAAGAAAGCGCGCATAAGATAGGAGGCGACGCGACGCGACGTGGCGGGTATCATCGTGGCATGCCCGTAAATCCACGAGGGGGCAGCAAATGAGTTTAATTTTAGTTGTATTTCAATGAAAAGGGCAATTCTCTGGTGGCTGTGCATCCATCATGAAGAATAACGCGGGCCGGCCGGTGGGATTAGCATGGATATGACTGAATTATACAGAGACTATGCGCCAGACTGCGTGTACCATACGCCACGTTCACTCTCTCACCCTCTCTATTCGTCCTTCGCAAGCGACGCGACGCCACCCTCCTCGCGCTGCGCTGTCTTTCCGACTCTTGCGCGCTTCCGCCTCTCCGGAGAGCCGTCATTTCAAACTGGCTGTACGATGTTTAATATAGCGGTAACGCGGTAAGCTTTGGATGCACGCGACAGCGACGTAGGTACGTCCCTGAAACCATTCGTGATTGAATTTATTCGGTCTGCAAGCGAAACTTTCACGTGATGAACTTAATTTAGTCTCATCTGGGGCTCTTCTCATCCTACTTTTCTTTCCAATTATGGCGTTATGCTTCGACGACTGTACAGGCTGTTGCTGCGCGATCGAATTAACTGCGACAACTTTGAAAACCTAATTAAAAAGCTGACAGTTTTTTTAGTAAAGAATTGTACAAGCCTGTTTGAATCCGCGCTTGGGTCATTCCTGATTGTTCCCGAACAAATGAAAGCACGGCGGCACGTTTCTGGCCGCCCTTGAGAAATCCCATTGGCCCGCCGGATCTTTTTCAGGCGCGAAACGAAACCATACTACTTCGAAAAGTTCTGCTTCGGCTTTCTCATCCTCCGCGGGCGAAAAGTTGGCCGGTCGACCGGCCAGCCGGGTCAAGAGGATTCGACGTCGGTGAATGAAGAGGGACGCTGCCCGTGTGATAGTGCTACAGTCGTCCAGGCTACCAAAGACACGCCAAGAGCAACCGAGAAAGAGGAGAAAGAGAGTGAAAGAGGAAGAGCGAGGGGAGGTAGAAAAGGTGGCCGTTGGACGTGGAGTGAGGCTTATCCCTTATCGTAAAGCGAGTTTAGACGTAGACGGGCCGAAGCCGGCTCTGTATTTCCCCGGAGCTCCGCAAAGTCCGTATAGGAAATCAAGTTAAATTTGTTGAGCCGATAAGGGCAGTAGGTAGAGACTGCCAAGGTACGGGGATCGTGGAGGGAAGGTTTGGAGGGGGCCAACGACGGGGCTGGAATCGGGCTCGATAACGGCCAAAAGCTGTCTTCATGTACCACTACCCTCTCGCATGGGTGCAAGCTACCGTTCGCATCTCCCTCCTCTTTCTGTCTCTCTCTCTTTCGACCTCTCCGTCTCCCACGGTCTCTTCCCTTCCGTTCTCTCCCTGTTAACATTTCGGCCTTCGGCCCGTAGTCGCAGGGTTGAGGAGCGGCGGGAGGGCACGAGAGGAAACGAGCGGGTACGTGTGAACCGCCACAGG
>NW_017167230.1:0-216 GCF_001652005.2 Ceratina calcarata | reverse complement strand
AGAAGATGTACTTCAACGGAAACAACGAGAAAATCAACCTGGAAAGTGGATTTTTGGGGTATATTTTAGGATATATTTACAGTCCCTCTCGAGATACCTTCGGCTTAGATGTATATAAGTCGACTTTTATACTACATATGTATGAACAACACGTGAATTCTGCTACAAAACACGTGAACATGATGTATTTCAACGAAAACAACCCGAAAATCAACC
>NW_017167229.1:0-216 GCF_001652005.2 Ceratina calcarata | reverse complement strand
GATATGTCCGTACTTCGGACTGAGCTCGTCGTGCTCGTGTATATAACACTCGTGCTTTCGGAGTTAAATCTACAGAGTGTTTCACTCCTACACTTTCCAACAATGTACCTAAGAAATATAGAAACAGTAAATAACAAGAGTAAATAACAAGAGTTAGTGACACAGAAGTAAAGTAAGTAGACAGTAAATGACAAGAGTTAGTAAGACAGAAGTAAA
>NW_017167228.1:0-216 GCF_001652005.2 Ceratina calcarata | reverse complement strand
TCCTCGGCGGCATTTCCTCCGTTTGCTGGGGACTAGCACTCTCGGTATCCATCCGAACGTTTTCCGTTTCTGCGTCCTCTTCCGGCCTACTCATCCGTGCCAGACTGTCCACCATGCTGTCGAATGTTTCTTGGGACACTTCACCACTAGTTGCACTCGACTTGTCTGCCATCGTAATGAAGACTGTGCCCCTTCGTGCGAAGGAGGTGTTTATAT
>NW_017167227.1:0-216 GCF_001652005.2 Ceratina calcarata | reverse complement strand
GTATTTTTAAATTCTAAATTCGAGACCAATGGGTGGGCACGATTACTTTGCGTACTTTGATGTAGAATAAAACATTTATAGCATAAGTTCGCGAAATGTATTTTAGACTTTTTCTTTCATCATCCAAACATTGTAATATACTCATAATGTAACATTTTGTACATTTTCAAAAATGTTGAACACTTTTTATATATAATATATAATTTTCTTATAAAT
>NW_017167226.1:0-216 GCF_001652005.2 Ceratina calcarata | reverse complement strand
ATTATTAAATAAAGAACATCCTAAAGGCGTCACTGGAAATTTTAAGCCCACAGAGGATCATGGAGACAGGCTACTCCGGGAATGGAGTCTTACAAGACTTGGAGATCTTACAACGCGGTGACAGGCCGATCTCGTAGCAACGGAACACGTCGAAACGGCCACCATTAAGCACAGGACACAAAAGATCTACATATTACAGATAAAGACGGATCATAT
>NW_017167225.1:0-216 GCF_001652005.2 Ceratina calcarata | reverse complement strand
TAATTTTAATTCTGCAGTCAAATTCGAATTAAAATCCAAATGTTAGTTGCCAATTGGAGTTCATCAAAGATTTATCTGCAATCCTGATACAAATATTTGTACTTGTAAATGTTGAGAAGTGAGAGACAATGGATAGAATCCTTGATTTCTGATACAATCTGTAAAAACAGTCTTCTGTCTAATCTATGAAATGACATTCACAAAATGATGATTTGT
>NW_017167224.1:0-216 GCF_001652005.2 Ceratina calcarata | reverse complement strand
TATATTCCAATACGTACAAAGCCACAAGCAACTCATGCGTATCCTTCGTTTCACACGTATTTCTAACAAGGAGAATTAAGTGGACAGTAAAGTGGTATGTCTATAGCTCATACGTGACGTCATTCAATTTATAAATTTTCCTCTTTTGTTTTACCAATCTTAACAACATTTAAATTGTTGTATTCAGTCAATGTTTATATGATAATTAAAATTATT
>NW_017167223.1:0-216 GCF_001652005.2 Ceratina calcarata | reverse complement strand
TTCTCAGTTTTCCACTTCCTTCGCAAGCAAGCTCCTTCAGCAGACGTTGCAAGTAGATACCTTCCTTTGCAGCCTCAGATAGGGCCATGTACTCGGCCTCCGTCGAAGACAGGGCGACCGTCTTCTGCTTCCTCGCCTCCCAAGAAATGGTGCAGCCACCGAGCATAAATGCGAATCCGGTATACGATTTCCGGTCGTTCACGCAGTTCGCCCAAT
>NW_017167222.1:0-216 GCF_001652005.2 Ceratina calcarata | reverse complement strand
GGTCAACAAAAAAATTGTACGTAGTACCCTCGAGCGAATTCATTCCCAGGCTTACCTACGAATTTTTCTTTTGATTAAAACATTAATTTCAAACGTTCTAAACGAACGTGGCGGGAGTTTAGAAGTACACTTGAAAAAATCAGATTCAATTTTGTTCTACACTTTTAATGATCTAAAAAATAGTAAATTTAATTACAAGAAATTGCTTCAAGCAGT
>NW_017167221.1:0-216 GCF_001652005.2 Ceratina calcarata | reverse complement strand
GAGCGAGATACCTCGTACCTCCTTGTCTTCGACAAGAGGATCGATCGCTCTAATCTTCTTATCTATTTGAAAACGATCTTTAAATTCGTTTTGAAGCGGGAAATCGCTGCGCTCATCACCGGTCCCTTTCTTTTCAAGAAATGACTGGCTGCAGACACAATGCTGCCCGAACGTTACTTTCCAACTGGAAAATTAATGTAACGTTGGATTTCGATC
>NW_017167220.1:0-1701 GCF_001652005.2 Ceratina calcarata | reverse complement strand
CCCAAAATTAACTCTTTTTTTTAAGAAAATTTAAAAATCCCTGAGCAGTTTACAATTATTACATATATATAATAATAATAAAATATTTATATATTAGTACTCAGTAGAATCTATGGCTTTCATAGTCACGTATGTATACGCATACATTGTATGTATGCATTATGTATATGTATACATACAATAATAATGCCAGTACATGGGACGTTAATGTTTTATTTAGAAGCAGGATTGCATGTTCCAGAGACGGTTAAATAAATTTTTCAAAAGCTGACCGAGTGCACGGACCCCTTCACTTACTGACACGTTTACACCGTCCGCTTTCTCGGTAAATAGATCAATCAATGTGAACGGAAACGACGATGCCGTATTGTGTGCACTTCATACAAGCCTGCATGTAAAATGACGTTCGGTTATAATACATTAATGAAACACCGAGGTCTGTCAGTTTAATCGGAATCTCAATGTCAATTTCAATAATTGAACACGATACTTATACATATGTATAGCTGTACTCATAATCCAAGATGAAACAAGGTCGTTTAATTGAAATCTTTTTCAGAAACTTACTTTAATTCAAGCAATTACGAAATTCACGTAAATCATATGAGACGCATGAATATAATACAATTAAAATGATATTTTGTAATGATAAGGGTATTTGGAAATTGATGTCGATTATGTAAATGCGAAGCAAATAAAAAAGCTTGAGTATTTCTTAGGAAAGAGTAGTTACGTTCATAGCACGTGATACCTTGCAGTTTTCTTCTAAACAAACATTTTATTATTCCGTCAACGCTGTTTTATTTGTATAAAATTATCCTCGATTGACAACGAAATTTTTCGCTAGTAGAATGGGTCTTGAACAAATGATTATAGCGCAAATGCGATTTCCACGAATTATACATATAGTTTTTGAGAGTTCTTGAATAATTTGTAACTCAATCGATTCCGGCCGTTTCCTTTGCCTTACAAATGTACAAGTTCTATCGATTCTTACGGGTCATTACCGAGAAGATTCCATAGGGTATAAGTCAAGGAATTCATAACTAACGAAAATGGGAATGAACAACATCCGGTATTTTTTAAAGTTCCGATTAATTTCAATTGGTTTACTTAACAAGTTATCAGCCATGCAAATAAAGCATTAAAAATACGAATCATTTTAAACATGAATGAACATAACATTTGTTGTGATGACAATTTTCACTTTAATTATCTGATGTTTTAAAATTAAAATAATTAAGATGAACCAGTCTTTCTAAAAAACTAGAAACGTTTCTATCATTCAATTCATTACTTACATTCTTTGGCAGAACTTTTCCGACGAGACATGTTGTCTGCTTCCGGTAATTCGATTTCTGAGCTATGTTCTAAATAATAAGCCGCAGAATTGCGTTTCTTGTCCCAGACACTCGCGTCGCAATTGTTTTCTATGAGGACATCCCAAATCGCGTCAAAGTCTTTAGAAGCTCCGCAATAATGCAGCGCAGTTCGACCCTCCTAATAATAGAAAACATTGCCAGTGTATTATCTTATACTTAAAAACGTATTATCAATGGAACACGATGTTTTTCAAGTTCTCCTCAATACAAATTTTATTGCAAATTAACAATTGGACTTAAACTGAAACGAGTGGTAACGAAAACTTAGTTCAAAATGTGTATCTTGCATTTACATATCTCGTCACTGGCACAATTACCT
>NW_017167219.1:0-216 GCF_001652005.2 Ceratina calcarata | reverse complement strand
TTGACAATTAAGATAAACATCACTGTGACTTCTTAGAAATGAGCAGCTTCCCATTGACGTAATGAAGTCATTATTTATATAATTTAAGTATATTTTCTTGTTGTAGCTACGGAAAATCAGGAAAGAGGTGAAAAGATTAAAATACGGCAGACGCGGAGGAAGAGGCCGCGGAGGAGGAGGCCGCGGTGGAGGAGGCCGCGGTGGAAGAGGCCGCGG
>NW_017167218.1:0-216 GCF_001652005.2 Ceratina calcarata | reverse complement strand
TAAGCTATAAGACTGTTATAGCGAAAATATGCAGTCTAATTTAAAAAAAATTCGATGACCTTGATATCTCGAAAAAAATGACCTAGAGAAAAAAATTCGGCCCATCACCGTATTGGCGCCTTCCAACAGAATTTTCTCTCCCCTTGACATTTTTTCTATCACAAAAAATAAGCGATATATTCAAGGTGGTCAAGTTAGGTGGAATACCCTCTATAT
>NW_017167217.1:0-216 GCF_001652005.2 Ceratina calcarata | reverse complement strand
TTATCTCGTTGGCAACATTTGCAAAAAATTCGTCAAGATTTTTGGTCAAGGTGGAACAAAGAGTATTTGAACGAACTCAATGTACGATCAAAATGGACCAAGGGAAGACCGTCCATCAAAGAAGGCACCATTGTATTATTGAAGGACGACAACCTACCTCCAATGCAATGGCACTTAGGACGGATCACCAAGATACATCCAGGCGATGACGGAATA
>NW_017167215.1:0-216 GCF_001652005.2 Ceratina calcarata | reverse complement strand
TGTGTATGTCCTATCCTTCTCCTCTCTTCCTCTCTCTCCCTTTTCTTTTCTATTTTAATATTATTAATTAATTTTTTTTTTTCATTTTCTGTTACAGGAAGACTGGGTTGGAGTAACTGGAAGCCCTCCCCCTTTCGAGGCCCCCCCCCAAATTGGAAAACGAATAACAGAATAAAAATATATTAATGAAATTATGAATAAATTAAATTTCGTATT
>NW_017167214.1:0-216 GCF_001652005.2 Ceratina calcarata | reverse complement strand
CTCGAGCAGATCAACTTTCAGGTGTAATATAAAAGGAAGGTGACGATAGATAAAAAAAATGTGGGAAATACCAATTTTATTGAAAAACGTAAACAAGTGATGATTTTCTTCTGTGCGTATCAAATCATACAGTGCATTCCATCGTCCAGAAATTATCCTCGAACATTTATTCCATTGAAGATTACGTGAATTTTGTATTTCAGTATTGCAAAGTCG
>NW_017167213.1:0-216 GCF_001652005.2 Ceratina calcarata | reverse complement strand
TCAAAACTTTACCCAGTGGCTTAGCTGTATGTGGTCCTCTTAAGCCAAGCTGTTTAGCAAGCATTACAGTGTATTCCTATAAAATAAAAATTCATTAAGCATGTATTGGTTGTACAAATTCTAAAAAAAGCCTTAGGTAATTGCATAATTCTAGTCTTCTGATTTATTTTTCACTCCTTGCTACTTGTATTATCAAGAAACATAATAACCTAATTG
>NW_017167212.1:0-216 GCF_001652005.2 Ceratina calcarata | reverse complement strand
GATGAAGTTGAGCGCAATATGCCATTAAGTCAAGCAGTTATAATGGAAAAAGCGAGAACAATTTTTAACCATATTCAGGATGAAAAAGGCGACAACAGTGAACATTTTGTAGCTAGTCGAGGGTGGTTTCATCGATTTAGAAACAGAAACAATCTTCATAGCATACAGATTACTGGAGAAGCGGCAAGTGGAGATACAGAAGCAGCTGCTGCATTT
>NW_017167211.1:0-216 GCF_001652005.2 Ceratina calcarata | reverse complement strand
GATGAATTCTCTGCACGAACTATATGTAGGTACATGGCGAATTCTATTTCCAGGCGAAGTACTCGGATAAGATTACATTCAATCTCGCTTAAACAAATATTTCCTTCATAAAGGATATCAATTATTTAATGTATATAATTTAATTCTTATATACGTAACATTAACAGGCTCTAAAAGAATTCCCGTTTGTTGGTATTCTTATCAACAGATATGTGC
>NW_017167210.1:0-216 GCF_001652005.2 Ceratina calcarata | reverse complement strand
TGACCCGGTTAAAAAATCGAGATGTAGGCTTGGATACGGGTCCGCCCGTAGACTAACCGAAGCTCCGCTCCAGGCTTGCCAAACGGGCAACTTGTTCGGGCGGGAACGCGGGAGAACGATTTAGGGGTAAAATTTTGATGATACTGCCTCTCCACCCCTCTCATCCCTCCGGATTTCACGGCGCCGGAGTGTTTCGGCAGCGTCTCCGGTGTGCGA
>NW_017167209.1:0-1548 GCF_001652005.2 Ceratina calcarata | reverse complement strand
TAACATAAACATGTTATTTTGCATAAAGTCTAGTTCCTATTATAAACTCAATGTAAACAATTACATGTAATACAATAGTAATCAAATTTCAATGTAAGACCCAGAAATTGGGAGAAAAGCATATATTTCATCGAACTTGTTTATCCAGATCAAGCACGGAGTCCAAGTTAGTTCGCTCAGGCGAACGACTCCTCTTCCCTTCGATATATGTATATCTACTTATATATCTCGTCTGTGATACGGGCTACACTGTGTGTATGCTACGGTGGACCTCAACTCGATTCTTGTCTATGCTACGGTGGAACTGAACAGGGCAGATCTCTGCTAAAAAGGTTCTAGAATATGCTACGGTGGACTCCTTTCCCGTGTTGGCCGCAAGGTGCAGCACTAGTATGGAGGATACGATATGAAAGCCCCGAGCTGAGCACTCTCAGTTTCTCTCTGACGAAAGTATATGTAGGTATCACACTTACAATATGTTTTGAACAAGTTGGAGAAATCCATGACTCTCTGGTACTCAGGGATGCCAGAATGTAGGATATCTCCTCTTCCCGAGCTGTCCCCCACTACTTTTTTTGCCCCCATTTACGTTACCCATGATCATTAGGGACATGTCTAATAATGCCATATGTGAGTGGGGAGAGCACATTGAGCATACAGCAGCATACAGTAGTGGGGAGAGCTCGGGAAGAGGAGGAATCCTACATTCTGGCACAGGGTGCGCATAATTCTTCCCTCACGGCTCGCTTCCCTTCTTTTTCGTCCGTATTTCGAAACTCAATGTAAACAATTACATGTAATACAATAGTAATCAAATTTCAATGTAAGACCCAGAAATTGGGAGAAAAGCATATATTTCATCGAACTTGTTTATCCAGATCAAGCACGGAGTCCAAGTTAGTTCGCTCAGGCGAACGACTCCTCTTCCCTTCGATATATGTATATCTACTTATATATCTCGTCTGTGATACGGGCTACACTGTGTGTATGCTACGGTGGACCTCAACTCGATTCTTGTCTATGCTACGGTGGAACTGAACAGGGCAGATCTCTGCTAAAAAGGTTCTAGAATATGCTACGGTGGACTCCTTTCCCGTGTTGGCCGCAAGGTGCAGCACTAGTATGGAGGATACGATATGAAAGCCCCGAGCTGAGCACTCTCAGTTTCTCTCTGACGAAAGTATATGTAGGTATCACACTTACAATATGTTTTGAACAAGTTGGAGAAATCCATGACTCTCTGGTACTCAGGGATGCCAGAATGTAGGATATCTCCTCTTCCCGAGCTGTCCCCCACTACTTTTTTTGCCCCCATTTACGTTACCCATGATCATTAGGGACATGTCTAATAATGCCATATGTGAGTGGGGAGAGCACATTGAGCATACAGCAGCATACAGTAGTGGGGAGAGCTCGGGAAGAGGAGGAATCCTACATTCTGGCACAGGGTGCGCATAATTCTTCCCTCACGGCTCGCTTCCCTTCTTTTTCGTCCGTATTTCGAGCCCCACTACTATTCCCCTCATGCGCCTTCGCTGACCATGCCTA
>NW_017167208.1:0-216 GCF_001652005.2 Ceratina calcarata | reverse complement strand
ACTTGCTTACATATTTTAATATTTTCGTATATATAATGTGACTTAAGTATCCAAGTAAAAAAATAGTTATTAGGTATCTGAAAATGTAGGTTTGTAAGAAAATTGTAATAATACTGATACACTGAAAATGTTACAACAATAAAATTTGTATAATTTTAAAAGGATGTGAAAATAAATATTTACTTTTAAAATCCAATGTATTTAACATTGCAAGGT
>NW_017167207.1:0-216 GCF_001652005.2 Ceratina calcarata | reverse complement strand
TTACCTAGACGAACGCGGAGAAATGTCTCGGAAAATATTGTCCTTTCGGTCTACCATTCGCAACACAGACCCTACTTATCTATTTCAAATACATAGCTTGACCGCAACAAGACTTCCTGCTGTGCTTCCCATTTCGCAAAAATTAGTAACTTCTTGACTTTAACATCTCACAATCTAAGTAATAATCGATACCGTTTTAGAATACTTGTCGATCAC
>NW_017167206.1:0-216 GCF_001652005.2 Ceratina calcarata | reverse complement strand
AGATTTTCTCCTTATCATGATTGTTGACAAAAAGTGGTATAATAGGGCTACAGGCGAAAGATCCACTCTAAATAAATCTAACGCGTTTTTAATGGAACCTCATGGGTGATGTGGAAGACCACTTAAATATCAGTAATCATAAGGAATTAATAATTGAATACAAATGATGTTTCATGAATGTTAAGTGATAACATTTTCTCTTCATTGCACGCGGCA
>NW_017167205.1:0-216 GCF_001652005.2 Ceratina calcarata | reverse complement strand
AGTCCGGAAGAAAAACGGGAAAATAAGTCTACTCAGGGTTAATTTTAAACAAAAGTCGAAATTTATTTCAAAAAACCCTTAAACCCTTATATATAATTACCGAAAATTAGAAAAAGAGAATTAATTGCAAAATCCCACAGAGAATTTGGCGGCGACCCTGTCTGGCCCTCGATTGCGTCGAACTTTTAATTTCTGTAACACAGATAATTCGAAATT
>NW_017167204.1:0-216 GCF_001652005.2 Ceratina calcarata | reverse complement strand
CCCCGGCCACGACCCGACGCCGCAACCAGGCCTCCACAGCGATGCACATATTCTCTATGACCAAACCCCCGCCAGGGCTGCGACGGAAAGTCGGGTGCACACGATCGGTGAACTCCACCCGGACCCCGGTCCTTCGGCGGTGGGTCCGCAGAAGCAACGCTACCAGACGTTCATCCTCCTGAACAACGGCCCGCACCAGATCGGAATACTCGCGTT
>NW_017167202.1:0-216 GCF_001652005.2 Ceratina calcarata | reverse complement strand
TTAACATGTTCCCGCCGGCGGCTTTATTTGTAGTACGCGCTATGTGACGGCTCTCTAATTCAGTGTCTGTCCCATCGGGCGACGCTGTTGTGAACTTAAATGTAATAAATTGAAAAACTTGTTGACTAAGTAATCAATTTTTTAATAGGAATGAATAATACTAATTAATATATATTTTTATGTTAAAGTCGTTTAAAATTAAAGAATCATTTTGAT
>NW_017167201.1:0-216 GCF_001652005.2 Ceratina calcarata | reverse complement strand
CGCTAAAAGAGGCGGTCAGGGCGATCTGAGGCTTTTGATGATGCGCTGGTCCTAGCCTGCGGCGACGCAAAAATCGCTGAGTGATTTAGCTGAGGCGGCCTACTCAATCACTATCCTCGCCTGGTTAGCGATACGCTGTGGGCCAGGCTCAATACCGATAAAACAAATTGTCTCGGACGTCATTGCCATTATTTACGCGACTGTCCGTTTTATCTG
>NW_017167200.1:0-216 GCF_001652005.2 Ceratina calcarata | reverse complement strand
CAGTGAGACCATTACGTACAAGAATTATCCACCTCTCAATATATATACCAACATCAACTTTCGCGGTCAAACACGTTCTCCTGTCATCATCTATTTCCTATCAATTGGATATTCTTAGCCAATCTCGTTGAACAAATGTCACGAGCAACTTCTCTATTTTTCCATTTCCCAGGAATTCCTCTCTCTCCTCTCCAATTAATAGAAATTCATTAGCTT
>NW_017167199.1:0-216 GCF_001652005.2 Ceratina calcarata | reverse complement strand
TATCCAGCCATTCGTAATCCATCAACACATGCTACATGTTTGCCCTTTGGTAATATTTTCGTTAATACATCCGCTAACATAAACTCACTTTTTAGATAACGTATTACAATTTCTTTATGATTTACCAGTTCGCGGGTGAAGTGGTATCTTATCGTGGTATTGTAATGGAATAAAAGATCCAAACGTGGTTTTTGTTTGTTTTACGTGGAGAAATCT
>NW_017167198.1:0-1706 GCF_001652005.2 Ceratina calcarata | reverse complement strand
GATATAAGCTTCATAATTATAATCGAGTATGCAATTTTAATTGTTGACCGCATTAACGATCAATAATCCACATTAGATAATTATTACTAGTTATTTTTCCACCTATTTTTTGTTTGATACTCTAACATTACATTGCAAGTTCATTGTTTATTAAACTACTATAATAGTTTTTAATTTTAATGCATGAAATTATTGAACGAAACATCGTCAAGGTTACTACAAAATTTTTATTGGAGATTAGGTGACATCATCTATAAAATCAATCATTTGTATTCCTCACACTATGCTTCTTTTATTTTCTTGTACCGGCACTTAAAGTATCATCATTCTTTATTCATACCAATTGAAGCGTCATTAACTGAACGGATTTACAGTCACAGTCAGCCAAAGAAATCTGACTGTCAATTAATTTTATTAGGATCTAAAGGTATTAAACTTTATATTACTTAATAACGTTTTTCTGGGTTATATAATGTTGCGCAAGTTACAGCAAATTCGAAATCTAGTTTGAAGATGAAACATTACGTATCGAGTATGCGCCAATACTTTTTATAATCATTATATGTTTAGCGAAAGGCAATGATTGATGACTCAAAGAACTCGAATGGTTTAACACGAGATTACTATTCAATACCGTTGCTTAAAGCAGACGTTAAAGAATTACTGTGGAAATCAGTTCATGATTTATATTTATACCTCGGTGTTCTTACGTTTAATTTGATTTTAATTACTTCAGACAATTTATTTCCTTCCACTGTTTTAATCGTTACTTACCTTCGCCTTAACTGTAAAAAGTAGTTGATATCTGATTAAATTTAAATCTAATAATATGGTGAATGGTCATAAAAATCTATTAATATGTACTTGAATATGTAAAGATGTATACGAGTAAGTAAATTATGTCGTTAGGTAATACGTATTTTTGCCTGATTAAAAAACATTTATTATCTCATTAGACGTAACGGAACAGGTTCTTTAATTAAACGAGATCTTAGAGGAAAATGAGTTAAATTAATTAGTGTTTTAAAATAGTAGTGTTTTAAACAGACACTGAATCGAAAGTGGAACAAATAAAGAGCAGTCCACTGCAATTGCAATTTTCACTGAAATTAGGATAACCGCTTGCTCAAACTTGCATTGAGGAAAGTCGAGTGTTCGCCTACAGGCAGGTGTTAATTACATAACGTAAAATTATTTAACGCGCGTTTTTCCCGTGTGTTTCTGCATGAAAAAGGCACGTGCCGATGACAGGAACGTGACTGAAAATACATATAATACGTATGTAACGAGTATATTATTACGTCACTTCAGATTAGGTTTTGCAAGAATTTTCATTAAACATGCAGACAGAATTTTTCAGAGTTCATTCTTAATTTAAACTCAGTTGACTTCTCAGTGCAGATACTTTATAATCCTCGCAATACCAATTATGATGTTTGAATGCCGTCATTAGAATAGAGAAAGTAATGTAAAATTTCGATACTGTTTGCAAAATCCGCGTGTCCATAACTTCGTGTCTATTCTGGCCGCGGTTGCTTCTCGAAATACGACTAATTGCAACCACTTTTTACTTAATCGGAATCACAAATGAAGAAACTCCTTGGATTTCTTGCTCGAGAGACCAATACACTTTTTATTGACTCACGTGACGCGCATCTTAATGAACCGAGATAAAACGAGCCACTAGTCTGTGAGAACTGCACGAG
>NW_017167197.1:0-216 GCF_001652005.2 Ceratina calcarata | reverse complement strand
TCACCGTGAGCAACGTCTTTTCCTTCAGCCATTGTCGCGAAGACTGAGGGCACGCATGCGAAGGAGATGTTTTTATGTACGGCCGAAATCGAACGTTCCCGAATTTCGTTAGCCTCAGTATAAATGAGATGGTAATATCTCCTTTACCTTGTCTCGTTTACCTTTAGGCCAGGGGGGCAAGGGAATGACAATTTTTTCCAATTTCGAACACGAAAT
>NW_017167196.1:0-216 GCF_001652005.2 Ceratina calcarata | reverse complement strand
CCTTTTAGTGCCGGGCGAAATGGAGGTGCCTATGCGAGAAAAACCGGCCGAATTTCACAGTTTTACAAGGGTTCGGGAAAATGCTTATAAAAACCAAACGAGAAACGATATTTACATGATTCAAAAAGCTGCGTATTATAGATGAAATACAGAACGAAACAATGACACTAGTTTTTTTGTACTCATTTGAGAATTATAGAAAAAACAAAGGTATAT
>NW_017167195.1:0-216 GCF_001652005.2 Ceratina calcarata | reverse complement strand
CTTACATGTGACTATAATCTAGAATTTCTTGATTTTATTAAAAACCGCGTTTAATAATAATATTGAATAGGCATATATACTGCTGCAATTATGATTTATTCGAGTGAAATGAAATCTTTTAGCCACAGATTAATTCATATTTTTTAACCCGTCGCTTCACGTACGTGAATTCAAGGAGTAATAGTGTTTGGATTTTAACTTTATATATTATAATAG
>NW_017167194.1:0-216 GCF_001652005.2 Ceratina calcarata | reverse complement strand
ACTAATAAAATTAGACATAATAAAATTGTAATAATACAATAAGAAAATTATTACAACATTTAACTAATTAATGAAATTATCTCTTGGCGAACGTACGTGATTTTTATGTATAATAAGATTGCACCACTATAAAAATAGCTGCATAATTAGTATGTCACACTGATTAAAATGGTTAAATGAAAGTAGACTTGCGATCATGTGCAATAATGAATTTTT
>NW_017167193.1:0-216 GCF_001652005.2 Ceratina calcarata | reverse complement strand
CAGATCCGACATTTTCCACGGTTTTCAACGTCACTGACATGAAACTGATTACCGGAGCCGGAGAAACGTTCGTGAAGTACTCTGATAAGTATATTTAATACGTGAATTCTACAGCCCGACTGAATCTCAAAAGTTTAATACTTCCCTCGGCAAATCGCAACGTATTTCAAATTATAAAATATAATATCGCTTTACCCTTAATTGCGTTATTTAATG
>NW_017167192.1:0-216 GCF_001652005.2 Ceratina calcarata | reverse complement strand
GGTTTTAAATCTAGTGAGCGTGAAGGCCAAGCAATTGGTCCACTTCTACCTATCCTCTTATCAGGAAACTTTTAATAACTCAGAAACTAATCACTTCATATGTTGATATAACTTTTCTCTTCTTTTAGGAATCTATTTCTAAAGTTTTGCCCACCATTTACGAAGCATTCTGTATAGAGAATTTATAGACAACCGATTAATAATGGAATTATACGT
>NW_017167191.1:0-216 GCF_001652005.2 Ceratina calcarata | reverse complement strand
TCGACATTTAATAATAATCAACGCTGTCTTCGAGATTTTTATTTCGGATAAAATGCCACTAAAATGATTAGGGAAACTGGTAACAGTTTTAGAAACAAAGTAATAATAAGTTTTTATTTCATAACGCAGATGCTTTTACCAGTTCATAATCTACGTTAGCGTAAAAATTCATCGCATTAAGTCAAGTTCCATCACACGATAGCATTGCGCGTTTGT
>NW_017167190.1:0-216 GCF_001652005.2 Ceratina calcarata | reverse complement strand
TGCATTGCTTTTTCACATATTGGCTTCCGTTTGCAGCATGTGCATTTCATCATAGCTCGCCGCATGGTTTGTACGCTTTGGAAATTCTTAAGGGATATTTAAGATTTATTCATCTTTAAGATAAAGGAATCCTCGCGCGTATCATACATCCGAAACATTTTTAAAGAAATAATTTAATTGACATAATAAAATATATAATTTATATGGAAATAAAGA
>NW_017167189.1:0-216 GCF_001652005.2 Ceratina calcarata | reverse complement strand
TTGGTGCTGTCCGGTGCATCCTCCTGCGTCACGGCATACCGGTATCGGCCCGGGATCCCGGTCGTAACTGTAGGCCCACCGATATTTTCAGATAAGAAAATTGCCAACCACCATAAATGCCACGACGTGTTCGTCACAGGGCATTATGCGTGTGCATACCACAGTGTACGAGCGAAACGGCCAAAAGAGAATCCGGAGTATTTACGACACTCCGGA
>NW_017167188.1:0-216 GCF_001652005.2 Ceratina calcarata | reverse complement strand
GTTTATGTAACAATTACAAAACAATAATTTCTATAGGACGGTCCAGAATGCATGACTTTCCTCTGAGAATATCAAAATTATTAATGGAAAATGTGAAAAAGAACTTTTACCTCAGAATTTCACACACTTTTAAACTCTCAGAGAAAAGCCGTACATTCTGAGACGCACTGTGTAGTAGTCATTTCTATAGAACTCTATGTATATATATATTTCGTG
>NW_017167187.1:0-1709 GCF_001652005.2 Ceratina calcarata | reverse complement strand
TTCAGTTTTTGATCGTTCTGCGCATCTCAATGCTTTACCGTGTATACTAAACCGTGTGGGGGGGAGTTCGCTGTGACTCCCACTACCTTCCAAGCTGCGCGAAACGGTCGTAGACTCTCGGGATCGCGAGCATAGTAACTCTTTCGTTAGTGCCATATAGAAATAATACGATCACGTTTCTTTTGCTTGTGAAAAGACTACAGACCCAGGAACGTTGCTCTCGTGAACCTATTTGATAATAAGACGCATTTATAGAGAATCGTAAAGTTGTAAGGTGCACGCTGTGTACGTGTAACGGAATACTTTACGGCTGATTAGGTGTGCATCTAGTATCGTTACAGATGGCATAATGCCAGGGAGTTTATTAGTAACCGCAAACTACTGCTAGCTTAAAGCTATTTCCTCTGTACCATTCTAGTCTTCCATTATCGTATTATAAGGACATAGCTAATCCTCGGGTGATGCTTTAATGCAATGTTGGACATATCCGCGTTGTACGGTAAATTTATTTCTACTGCCAGCGCTTCTAAACACAGAAACAATAGACTGCGACGTGGATACTGCGACTAAATTTAATTAAGAGTCTAAAGCTAAGCTTTCCCCGTAATTCTCGAGTGAAGTATTAAAATTTGAAATTGTTCATCAAGATACTCTTTTAAAAGTGTGGTTTTCGTCCATAAGATCAATCGAGTGCTACTAACCGGTAGCACGTGTTAAACTAGCGTTAGCCTCATGATCGTTTGTAAACAATCTCTCGTTATGAAAATTGTATCATAGAAAGTGATCATGTTTCACATTTACTGTGGGATTAGAACTTTCGAACTCGTTAATACCTCGCTAGAAGAAGTACACTGCGGATCTTTACTGAAAATACAACGCTTTTATTAAAGAGTTTAAAGGATGTGTTTTCGATAAATATTTATTTGATCATTGAAATATCCGTTCAGATTTTTATATTTTTAATCGTCTTATACATTACACGTGACATCTATCACTTCTGTACATTCATAAAATCTGCAGTCAAATAATAATAACAATATAACCTTTCATGCGGATATGTCTTTTATTGGACTTTAAAAAATGCAAAAATTGTGGTTGATGACGACATTGTAAAAATTTTGCAGGAACATGAACAAATATCAGTTTCAAACATCGATTTATAAAAATTCTAACCTGAATCTAGATTAGTGGTGACTGCCCCTAAAGTTTCCATGAAGAGGCTCTCTCTAAGAAACTAATTTCGAAGTAGCTCTAACTGGAAGCGATTTCGCACTCGCGAATAGCTGATGCGTCTGTAAGAGTGAGTAACTGCTCGATTAAACTTTCCGAACACCTGGGGACAATCGAAATCATTGAATGGTTATAATTAACTAACGTTACTAGACATTAGTAACTCGATTTATCAATTAAGGAACAGGTATTAGCGATTAATATTACCTACAGTTCTTAGATTGATACTTAAGGTAAATATTCCATTGACTTTTATAGCGATGGTTGCAATTATTAAGACCTTTTACAACTAAAAATAATATAAATTTAAGTAAATGTTTTATCAAACACTGAATCGAATCTCTCCTTTCAGGAAAAGTACTATAAAAAATCGTTAGGCTGCAGATTTTCATGCAAAATCTTTTTTCTTAACGTACTTTACGTAGTCCATTTGTATAGATTATTGACTTGTTTAACTCAATGAGACTCATAGACATGTG
>NW_017167186.1:0-216 GCF_001652005.2 Ceratina calcarata | reverse complement strand
GCGAGTAATTGCATGTAATTGTCCGGCCCGTCCTCCTGGATTGCGCGGATCGCGCTAGGGGGGCGGTATGTTAAAAATACGTATAAGTCGGAGGAGCGGCATTGTGGATCATGCGTCTCCGCACATATATTGCAAACCCGGAATTTTATCCGACGAAGAAGTTAACGTGTAGTTAGTCAGTCGATAAATTAACGTATTATATGTTCGCGAGAATTT
>NW_017167185.1:0-216 GCF_001652005.2 Ceratina calcarata | reverse complement strand
TCTGTATACTACATCATTTTCATCTCCTCTACATTTTTGTTTGGTAGAAAATTTTTAAAAATAATAGCTACAATTTAGCGATGAAAAGTTGAATATTTTAGATATTTCGGAGTGTATCAAAGAATTTCTAAAACCTAAAAACGATCTAATAAGAAGGAAGTTGCAGGCCGAAACTTAAATACGTATATACATATGTGTCTTAAATTTTAAGATGGT
>NW_017167184.1:0-216 GCF_001652005.2 Ceratina calcarata | reverse complement strand
TATTATCTGAACTTATTATCATATCCTCACACGTCTGTCGTGTTTTTAATTCACGAATTTCTCACATTATGCGAAAATCGTTAACATCGATTGTTAAATAATTTTTATTTCAGGTAATAAGCTCAGCTTTGTCTTATCTCACGATGACAAGAAATTATAGTACAAAATATCATATTCAGTGGTGTTGTAAACTCGATATAACAGTAAAAGTGCATT
>NW_017167183.1:0-216 GCF_001652005.2 Ceratina calcarata | reverse complement strand
GTATACCAATTTTCATGGCGATCGGTTGAACGGTGTGTCTCAAAACTAGTGTAAGCTTTTGAAATCGGAGGTTCCTGATTTAATTTTAAGCAATATTTTCCTTAGCGAAAAGGTTGTCCGCAGGGATCTCATAATTTATCCCGCACGGCTCGCTTCCCCTCCTTTTTCGCCCGTATTTCGATCCCCACTACTATTCTCCTCATGCGCCTTCGCTGA
>NW_017167181.1:0-216 GCF_001652005.2 Ceratina calcarata | reverse complement strand
TAGACCGCCCATGATCTTCTTCAATGCATCATAGCACGGTGACGCATGGTCATGGTCAGCGTGAGTCGAAAACTGTGGATTTCCGCGTTCTTCTCTTTCCCCGTGGCCTGCGTGAGCCATCCTGCCGGCCGCCTGCGAACCAATTGGCTTGACCGCCCACAGGTGCGGATTACAGGCATTAGCCGCTGTCAGTAGACCGCCCACGAGTTTCGCCTC
>NW_017167180.1:0-216 GCF_001652005.2 Ceratina calcarata | reverse complement strand
GCAGCCGATTGATTTTTATACACAAACTCAACTTCATTACACCACTGTCACTCTTTACTTGAAAATTTTCAAACACTTACACTGTCGTTCTTGCACTCTAACATTGAACGTCTCCGAAAGGAGCTGATCGTTTTTCATTCACAAAATAAACTTCACTATCCGTGAACTACACTATGAGCGAAGGGCGTGACTCGATCGGGATGACGCTCTTTTTGT
>NW_017167179.1:0-216 GCF_001652005.2 Ceratina calcarata | reverse complement strand
AATGGCAATAGTTAGTCTCTCATACTGGATTTCGATAAAATATCTTCCAATCGAAGCACAGTTTCTTGATAACGAAAAACCGGTGAAGATTCGTCTCAACGATTTCTTGTCTCCACCCGCGTGATCTTCGGATGCGGGTGATTCCAAGTAGAATCGATAGTCGACATTTATGCTTTTTCCTCTAAACACGTAAAGTCGTTCGGCTACGCCTTTACG
>NW_017167178.1:0-216 GCF_001652005.2 Ceratina calcarata | reverse complement strand
TCCAGACCGACAATAATATTATATCACACATTTATTATTATTTTTCATGGTTGATTTTCACTTCGTTTTGTTACTGCATGTCAATGAATTTTCCCTTATAGAAATAAATAAATAATTTGTGTAGTTAATAAATTAGAGTAAATGCAATTAAAACCGAAATCAAATGATTATCGCGTTAGAACAGCAAGCGATAGGACCTATAAGAAAGTATAAAGT
>NW_017167177.1:0-216 GCF_001652005.2 Ceratina calcarata | reverse complement strand
TGAAACACTTCGGCGTTCAAGCAGTCGGAACCAAAAAGTGGTCAAAGCGATCCTTCCTAATTTTGACAGATGGGTTACCCGTCCTCACGGTAACCTATCCTACCGGATGACGCAAATGATCTCGGGACACGGCTGCTTTGGAGACTTCCTATGCAGAATTAAAAAAGAAACTGTACCTAAATGTCATCATTGCAACGAGGTTAAGGACGACAATCT
>NW_017167176.1:0-1709 GCF_001652005.2 Ceratina calcarata | reverse complement strand
GAGAGAGAGAGAGAGAGAGAGAGAGAGAAATAGAGAGACGGAGAGAAAGAGGAAGAGGACGGGGAGGGGGTGAGGTGGTAGAGTGATCCACTCTCCCTCCAGCCTTGGAGCGTTTAATTAAAAAGCTCTCTCTCCGTCCCTGCGAAGGATGCCCGGGTCCTGCAGACTCGTAGTCGCGATTCGCGATATGTGCGCCCGATAGTCGACGCATCGGTGATACCGGAAGCGCTGAGCTAAGTACACACACTTCAAACCGAATGAAATAAGCAGGAGTTCGGTCACGGACCAGGAACGGGTCTCCAAATCAAAAGGAGGACTCGATGTGAGGTGTAGAGATAAAATTGAATCTAATTTCCTTTGCGACAAATACATTTAATTTGAATTTTAATTTCCAGTCGACTTGACTTCGCGGACTCTACAATAGGAACTAATATTATGTATCAAGTTTAATAAATTATTAATACGGACTGAAATGTGTTTCAGTAAATCAAACTCACATTATTCCTTTCACTCGGTTCTAATAGTCGCAGTGCAGTATCATTGGATTTGGATCTCCTTCAACGCGCTTCCACATATACTGTAATCTAGGTTCCACAATCTTTGTTCTCGCTGGATCGATCATTGCATTATCACGGGCTTCCGCAAAAGAGGAGAAACTCGGCAATCGATCTCCGGTCGATGCCGAACTCGCTGATAATTAGCGTGGTAGGAATGACACGCGCTTGCGCTATTTCCTAATTTCCTTCCAGAACCTTCGGTACATATACTCTCTCAATCTCCTATGTAACGTACCTTTGTACGGTTACATACTCGAGCACGGGCCAAAACAAAGGAAGCCTTTACTTTTCGGATGAAATTAACTCGAAACTCGTCGAACGCGGAATTGGCTTGATTATTTTAACCTCGCCTTCAATTCAAGAAATACTTTATTTTCGTCGGAACGATTTTTTCAATTAAACTGTCGTGCAAACGGATTAAAATAGGAACGAGAATTTTCATAAGATTGTCCGTATGGATTATAGTTTTTATGATGATTAATTAGATTTGTGTTCAAAGTAAACCGTCTGTCAATTTGATGTTTATTATTTGAGACTTGCAATGTGCAACAAGCTTTTGATATTTTTATATTTTCATACTGCATTCATTTTTGTATGAATCGTGAGACAGATAGTTTAGCAATAATTTTCTATACAATTTGTAACAATTTTTATGTTTCCAAATATGTATTCTTCTTATTTCTTTCTTCTTTGAATATTTTGCTTCTTTCACAGTCTCTCATAATTACAAAACCGTAAAACGTGAAATTGTAAAATTAGGCAAATTGTTTTTTTGATTCTTTGATATGTTTTCCGATCTGGAGTCGAGGATAATCGCGAGAATTATCATCGACGCGGAAATAGCTTGATCAGCAGCCCCTTTCCCGATCGACTTAATTGCCCAACGATACATACGTGTACGGCAGTACGTGTACGGTTAACGGTACCGCGGAAATTGCTTTTACTGCCATGTACACCAACGTTCATAAGTCGTAGGACACATTGTAAAACGCATAACCGAGTAGAAAGTTCTGAGAATATGAAATGAACTAATGATAAGTAATATTTTCATGAATAATCAATAATGCCTTTTAGAACGATCTATGCATGTAATCATGAATGAAATTCCGTTTTACAATGTGTGTATATTTGCTAATCTGGTAAATGAAAAAT
>NW_017167175.1:0-216 GCF_001652005.2 Ceratina calcarata | reverse complement strand
CTTCAACCCAGATGTCGTCTGTCTTTTCGGTGACCGACTGCTCGTCATCAGATAAGTCTCGATCGTTTGACATTATGCAGTCTTTCGATTTCCTGCTGATTCTTTTAACACTGACGCTTTAACCTCGTATCCGTTCTCCGGTACGGAGTGAAACCGTAATGATCCGGCTCGAAGGACCTTTTGTTAGGGATAGGTGGCCCTAACGCGGTTCGGCCG
>NW_017167174.1:0-216 GCF_001652005.2 Ceratina calcarata | reverse complement strand
CAGAAATGGTATTATCTACAGACACGTGACTGCCTAATGAACGATAGGTGGATCTACTTACAAAGTCTATTATAAATTTTCAGCTATAGTTTATTAAAATTGGTTTCGCCTGAACTCCGTCTAAAGAATTCGATTAGAAGCATGTGAGTAACTATCCCAGTATATCGAGTTCGGATCGATTCGGCAAAATTCGGCCAAGCTCGTACACCGTTTCTG
>NW_017167173.1:0-216 GCF_001652005.2 Ceratina calcarata | reverse complement strand
CACCTCGTTCAACTCAGCAAGTACGTCTTCTCATCGACACGGGATCAGAGCTGACGTTGTAAGACGTCTCGAGCTCACTCGCTCGCACTCGACTATCAACATCATCGGCATTGGTAGAAAACATAACACTCACACCAGAGGAATGGTGTCACTCGCTTTGAAGTCACTCAACAAACGGGTAATCATCACAATATCAGCATTTATTCTTCCAACTTT
>NW_017167172.1:0-216 GCF_001652005.2 Ceratina calcarata | reverse complement strand
GCTCTTGTCACTAATATTAGTGACCAGAGCGTCTTCAACCACCCGGCACCCACTCTGGGTAGACCGTCACGGGTGTTAGAAGCACGGGCAGTGCCAGTTACCACATCAGGTAACGGTGACGAGTAGAGCCTCGGCCCGCTTCCCGGGCACAATACGACAATCGATACGATCTGGCATTGGCCAGATCCCGCGTTGCGATCTAGGAAATAAGTAGCT
>NW_017167171.1:0-216 GCF_001652005.2 Ceratina calcarata | reverse complement strand
GCGAACGAAAGATAATCCCCGTGGCTTACCGATAACCGCGCCCACCGCAAAAATTCGGGAAAACTGATTTCCCATTGCCTGCTATAAAATCAATTGCTTTTAGGGAATTTTTCTTAAAAAAACATATTCCATCGAATAGAATTATTAGAAGACTATATCACTAGAAAACTAGTTAAAATCTAGAACTAGATAAGGCTAATTATTAGAAGACTATAT
>NW_017167170.1:0-216 GCF_001652005.2 Ceratina calcarata | reverse complement strand
GAAGAAGAAGAAGAAGAAGAAGAAGAAGAAGAAGTAGCAAAGCGCGAATGGGTTCATCCGCTTTGGCGGACTCGCGAAGATGAGGGAGAATTTGCAACTCTCTACAAGGACCTTGTGGACGACGAGACGAAATTCTTTCAGTATTTTCGCATGCCGAGGAGTGGATTCGAGTTATTGTTATCCAAAATTGGACCGCACATACAAAAACAGGACACG
>NW_017167169.1:0-216 GCF_001652005.2 Ceratina calcarata | reverse complement strand
TTCGCATTGTTTATTTAATTTACAGCTACGTAGAGTGTAAAGTCCTTCTGAACAACTCATAAATTAATTATTTATTAATTTTATCACATTTATTTAATCTTGTTCATTTAAAACAATATATGTAACATTCACATTAATTAACATTATATATAGTTCGATTAATTTCCTAATTAGTATTGAAAAAATGCACAGTATGATGAACATATACAATATCGT
>NW_017167168.1:0-216 GCF_001652005.2 Ceratina calcarata | reverse complement strand
GATACCATGACCCTCAACTGCTTCTGACTCCCCCTCGTGCTGAACTTGAACCTTGCCTCGTTCCTGTTCATCGTCATATCTACCAGGGAGTAACCAATCATCTCCTGGCTCCTGTGCTGTCGTGGTATTGCTGAAAGATAGTTTTTCGAAAACAACATGTATCGATACACGGATCTTTTTGCTAACTGGATCGAACAGACGATAATTAGACGATTC
>NW_017167167.1:0-216 GCF_001652005.2 Ceratina calcarata | reverse complement strand
TAGTTTCCCGATTTTCGTTCATTAGCTTTACCTCATAATCTAATAATCTTTTTTTATGAAAGCTAATGTTAAATCATCGTCTGATAAAGTTTCTAGCGCAGTTATTATTCCCTCATAAGAAGCCGACAAAGTCATTAATAAATTCGACACTTTATCTGTCTCTTTCAGTATATCTCCCGCTGCTGAAAGTTCCGCAATCAGTTCGTCATTGTTAGA
>NW_017167166.1:0-216 GCF_001652005.2 Ceratina calcarata | reverse complement strand
ATGGTGTTGCAGTACATATGTGGCCATTATTTTTTAGCCACTAAATTTCCGGTCAGTGAACACGAGATACTGGCCAGAAAGTTCTAGCCACGTACTGGTCGAAAACTGTGCGCAAAAGTTGTTAGTTGCTGTCCAATGAAATTTGGTCACTTACTAGTTAACATATGAACATATATTTTTCGTACATAGATCACGATGTAATACACATCTCTTTTT
>NW_017167165.1:0-1710 GCF_001652005.2 Ceratina calcarata | reverse complement strand
GTTATACGCCGCTAAGTCGCTCGATTTCCACCCTCGCGAAAATCTCTTAATCGACCTGGGCCCGCTATATAAGTTTCAATTTTCCCGGCATTCTGTCGATAAAATCTGTACCTACGTCCGGATTTCACTTCTGACTCGAGTTCGATTTTGATCGCGTTCGCCACCCATTCTCTTACCTACCATTCGTTTCCCTCTCACATTTTACTTCCAAATATCCTACTCATTTTTAAATATTAAAAACTTCAAGAAAACGCAAAATATGTATGTACCTTGTATGTAATAAAGGCGAATACTTAAAATTTAAGACTTAAATACAAGTGCAAACATTGTCGATCCGTTTTTGATTACGTTAATTTCCCGTATGGAACAGTAAGAGATCTGTGCCTCGTTTTTTCAATGTTTTCAATACTATTAGGTTTTCTAGAATTGTCCAAAGACCAATTGATGAACTCAATCCTACATAAATATTATTTTACTTTTTAATTAAATTTTTAAAGACGTAAGGAAAATGTATGTACATTCACATTTTCAAACTAAAGAAGAAGGCTTTTATGTATATGTAGATAAAAAGCTACATAAAGAAATAAAAAAGTGATCAAACATGTAATGAATTTATTATCATTATTATATTATATCAATAAATGAATAAACAGGAAATAAATGAATAAAGAAATGGACAAGTAAAAGAAAAATTAATAAATGGATGAAGGACGTTTCTTATTTCATTTATTTATACGGTTTATATTTTTAAGTGTTGTTTACATTTAGTGACAAAATAAAATTACATGAGTAATTATTTCTTAATACATGGGTTAAAATTATTTTCACTTTGGAATTTTGTATTAGCGAAAGAACTCGTCAATTTTTGTCGCCCTTTAGAACATGTTCAATTATGACCAGAGTGAGAAACAAACTAAATCAGTCGGCACGTTAGTCGGAGAGACGTCGATGCACACAAAACAAAAGACAGATCATTCACCGGTACTCTGTCTGTGAACGCATGAAATAATACGTACGAAATACTGCGTATTTTAAAAAATTGCACTTATACGTTTAAAAGAAGTAATCAAATTCTGTCAAATGGATCCCATAACGAATGGAGCCTTCAACGGTGGTCCCGTCTTGGGAATCACCCTCGCTCGCCAATAAATCATCCACCGTCTTTTAGGTACGTGACAGTAGACGTCATATGAGGCCCTGTTGTCCCCATTTTTGACATAAGTATATAGCAAAATAAAAAAAATCATAAGATAAATATACACCTACTAACGTTCTGTTCATACCAGATCGTAAATCATGAATGAAGTCGTCAAAACAACTACTCTAATCAATAATTACAGTTTTATATTCATCAGGAATAGTATGTCAAAGACTAATGTATCAGTAGCCTTTATATTTAAATGATACAGTGACAAATGTAGGTGAGCCTGAAAAAATTCTAATAAGTGAAACAAGTGACTTGTTTCCTAGTCACAGAATAGTAGTAGATCTCTTGTTGGTCGATCTAGGCTCAACGCTGTATCTATGTATACAAGGCCAGATCTACGGACGAGTCCGGATCCGGGGCCCCATTTTCTAAAGGACCCCCAAAAGGTCCCATCTACGAATTTTTATTTTTCAATAATAATGAAATGAGGTTGATACATAGTTTAAATAACAAATATGTAAAAATCCAGCTTTTTCGAAAATCCATAATAATATGATTGTATG
>NW_017167164.1:179030-180398 GCF_001652005.2 Ceratina calcarata | reverse complement strand
TGGGTTGGTAGCGTTTGCAAAGACTTTGCAAACGGTACCAAGCGAAGAACTACGACTAGTTTAAAAATCTCTGTACCTGAAATTATAAAATGTATTGAAATGCGTTTTTCTAAGATAAATAAACTTTTGAGATAGACTGTATAGCCAATACATCCTTAATTCCGTACTATTAGCAATTCCCTCCTATTAGCAATTCCCTGCAAACAAGTATATCATTACTGTTTCGATTACCATTCAATGTGTGCTTTGATTGTCCTATATAATTCCGTTGTTATCGAGAGGAAAGTTAGTTGCTACCAGGGGGCAAATATAATTTCTGTGACTCTGTCTCAAGGCCAGTATTATTCCAGGATTTCGACACTCAAAGTCCAATCATATATTCGTAACAAGAAGTCATCTTTCCTGACTCCTATTTAATATCAATAAAAAATGTTACCAACTCTCGATTCTTCATGTATTAATTCCGTCGCCGTTCTGCAATCCTGCACGATATATAAATCGTTAAGCTAACGGTGTGACCGTTTACGTTCGAGAATCGTAATGTCCTCAGGACGGAAATGGACGGCGATAAGTATAGAAATCAAATGGCAAATAATTAACGAAACCTACGTCTTCGCTCGGATAGCCTCAGATGAAAATTAAAATACACACGCGTGCAAGAGAATCGTTGGGAAAAAGTCCTTGTTCACTATTAGATAATTTAATGTTGATCTAAATAATTGGAAAATACGTTGGAAAATACGTAAACACGAGAGGCTTCCCTGTATTGTTAATTCCTCGAATGTTTCAAACAGAGAAAATATTTACAACAATTCTATACTTCTTTCCTATAAAATTTCCAACGAAAAACTAATATGGACTGTCCGAGTGAGCTGCGTGTGTATGTGGCACAGTACGTTAAAGGCGATTTGCCTGGATTGGATACTGTTTAATATTCATCGCGATGCCCGCTTCTAAATACGAAATGATGAAGGAAGTTAATAAACGATACGATCGCGGCCCACTCGTCGCATCGCAGCATAAACAAAGAAACAATGGAAAATTACCAACGTTTAATTACTTATTCGCAGTAGTGAAATGACTCGTATCGTGTAGCCCAATTAATTATAAGAGCTTGACCAAAGGAAATAAACGGGAGATATGATTGCCAACGTTTTTTTACACGGTGCATCGTCTGACATGCAGAAATTACGTAATACTGATGGATAAATCTCGTTCGAACTTCAATGGAATTGTACGAATTCTTAGAATTCACAAATTATTTCTACTGGCGTCAAAACACACCTTCTGAATTTTTTTTACTTTTCCTATGCTGGTTGATAAATTACTTAATTAAATCGATAAAAAATGATAATAATTTTAAGTGAA
>NW_017167164.1:177425-178518 GCF_001652005.2 Ceratina calcarata | reverse complement strand
TATTCATAAAATGATCATTTTTTTCTGTCTTTAAGTGAGCCACATTTTAGCCCCGGGCTTCGTGAATCTTTAATCTGCCTCTAAATGTGAAATATAAATACAACTAAAATATCAGGAGTAATACATATTCCAATGATTAAATCATAAAAGAAGTCTACTTGAATTATAATACTTTAACTGGCATGCGGGTACGTCAACAGAATTTACAGTTTTCACTTCCGGTTGCGTTTGATACCGCAGGAAGGAAGGAAGGAAGGAATACCAGAAGCTAGCATAATAACCGTTTTGCTTCATGCGGGTTCCTGGTTTGGCGTACCGCAGTTACTGACGCAAATTTCACCGTTTAGGAAACATTGAATCACCGATCGGTTTGACCAATAGTTTCACACTTCTATTCTAACGTCGATCAGATCGTCAGTGATCGATCGATTTTTAATTGGAAAGACATCTTCCTGATCATTAATTAATTACTCATGACTCTAATCGATCATGATTAAACTAATAATCTGTAATTATAGAATAAATTATTGCTCCATCGATGAATACAAAAAAATTAAATCACGATTATTAAATTACAATCAATAATCATTAAGATTTGCTCTACTCGAAAAATTTTTATTCAGGAATATTTCCAAAGGGTTAACGTTCTAACTTTATTCGACGCACATAATCAGACTTGCATGGTTATTAAAACGCAGACGCTGACGTTGCAAAATGTTGAACCGAATAAGGCGTCCGTTTGAAAATGCGCGTACAAAGGTGGCTTAATAGATTACGGTGCACGTAACGCACGAGTCCCATGAGGATTTCAACCGAGTCACGGACTCACGATTACACGCGGACAGTTTTAGTTAGCGAGACTTGCAATTATTCTTACTTAAGCTCAAGGTTCCTATTTCGAACATTCCAAATACCATCGGTGGTACCCAGGGAGCGATTCTCGATTTTGCAAACGTTACACAATAAAAGGTCTATAAATAAAATTAAGAAATCTTGAATTATGCTAATTTTCCTATAAGTTACGCAAAGTTTCAAAGAGCGTTTGTACCTCTTGAGAATTTAAACTCAATTAACGATTGAATTAACTTTAAAA
>NW_017167164.1:174323-175566 GCF_001652005.2 Ceratina calcarata | reverse complement strand
TATTAATAACTCTTTTAAACTCAGTGAGAATTTTCATTATCCAGAATATCAATGATACAAAATGGAATTAATTACAAAGACTGGAAACTATGAAAACTTTCGAAAATTAATTAAGACTTTGAAGCTATAACATTGGAAGCATGTTTCGAGAAGCTTTATAGCCCATCGTTAATAGAAGCTACATTGACGAACTATTCGATGGCGAGTATGGCAAATGCAGACACGAGGCAAACAGCGAACGGCCGTTTTCCATGCAATAACAGGCTGATTGTCACGGGTTTAATCTTATTATCCCCGTCTGGTATAAAGAGCAAACCGAGGCTCGAGTTCGGTCTCGTGCTTTTGGCAAGCATCACACGTTAATTTCTCTTATGCAATCGGACACGTACGCGCGTGGGTAATGCACACTAATTTGCTAAACCAATAAATTCCTATTATTTGTTAGCGCAGCGCTAAGCACCGTAAAAATAGCCGCCGCGAATTCCTCGATCCAGAAATTCCTCCGGGCTCCGAAATCCTCGACTTCCGATAAGTTCCGATATCGCCGACTCGTTTCACTTGTGTCTGTTATCAGAACCGGGAGGCTCTTAAGGATATATTGGCTATACAGTCAATCCCAAAAGTTTATGCTTTAGACTCATTTAAACTAATAATAGTATAATTAATATTAAAAATTTACTACTAAAATAGCCTTCTTTGTATATAATATCTTTATATCCTGAAGATACAACTGAACTGTTTATTATTATTATCATCATAATTATATACATAATTTATATAATTCTGATAAAATTAATAATCTTCAATTCGACTTATGATTCTGCATACCGAAAGACGTATTTTTAAATGATCTGTTAGATTGCTTCGATACGCACTTCTCACGTAACAATCGGTGTATTGATATAACATCTATTTCCGAACATCCTGTAGAAAATGGGTACGGCAACTGTAATATAACTGGTATGCCAATTCATCGGAACACACGTGCGGTTTCAAAGTCCTTTCCTTCTGTCGAAAGGCGGCATGAATTAATCATTCAGAGTCGACTGCTAATTTTAATGTGATTTCGATCGGATCGAGGCTAACAATGTATACATTTACATATACATATATACGTATGTATACGTTCATAGATCTGTACCGGATTTTGAGATTGAACATTAAAAATTCCTCATAGAAAAAAACCAGGTGGAACAATTTTATATCTGAACTGATTCATCTATAATTATCATTTTTTCTAAAA